>NC_133658.1:314849659-315082159 GCF_037893015.1 Macrotis lagotis
TCTTTATTTGAAGTTTTTATGTATATATTTCTTAGTCCTGCTTATTTCATTCTTCATCATTTCATATAATCATTTTATGTCACTTTTAGAAATTTTTATTCTATTACATTTACTACAGCTCAATCATTTGCTAATAAGCAAATTGTTTTACTTGTAGGATTTTATATTTATTTATATTTTGCCACAGAAGCATTACTGTGAATATTTTATTACATATGGAGTCCTTCAGTCTATATCTGACCTCTTTGATGTTTGTATTTGTCTCTGTGTGTACATATATATACATACATATGTATATGTATGCCTAGGAGTAGAATTATAGGTTAATGATGGTAATTTTCTAAAATACTTTTCATTATACCATGCTGTCTCTGGATGTGACTCCACAAGTGAAAATTCAAAAAGAAATTGACTCAAAAAAGTCGATTTATAAGTCAAGGAAGATCATAGTGAAGAAAAAGTATCATAATTTCCAGTTTTGTTTTCAGGTTTATTTTTGTTAAGAGTCTCCAAAAGATGTTTTAGAATAGTTATAATAATGAACTATATAACAAGACTATAAAATGTAAGATAGTACTTTGAGTTTTAGCAAGCAGGTAATTTTGTAGATTTTGTTTTAGGTCAACTGGAAATATCCAATAATTACTTGGTAGGTTAGATTTAGATTTGATTCCCATTTCCTTAAAGTCTTGGATTTGGTTAAAAAACAATTTAACTTTTTAAAAAATGTTATTTTTTCAATTACACACAAAGATAGTTTTCAACATTCATCTTTTCTCTAAGCTTTGGAAAGTTCCATATTTTCCTATCTCTCTTATTTCTCTCCTTCCACCCCCATGACAACTAAAAATCTGATATATATATATTATACATGTACAGTCATGTTTAATGTGTTTCCATATTAGTAATGTTGTAAAAGAAGAGTCGGAAATAAAGGGGGAAAATCATGAGAAAAAAAATTTAAAAACACTGAAGAAGTTTTAAAAGTGGAAATAGTATGTTTTGGTTTGCATTCAAACTACATAATTTGTTTTTCTGGGTATGTATTTCATTTTAAATCACAAATCTTAGAATTGTCCTTGATCACTGAACTGCTGAGAAGACTAAATCCATCTTAGTTGATCATCACATAGAACAATGTACATTGTTCTCCTGGTTCTGCTCACTTTATTCAACATCAGCTCTTGCAAATCTTTTCTAGGCTTTTCCTGAAGTCCACCTACTCATGATTTCTTAGAAAACGATTGTATTCCATCACATTCATCTATCAAAATTTGTTGAGCCATTCCTCAATTAATTTATATGCCCTCATAATCCACAAATTAACTTTTTTAAAAAAAGATTTTATTTATTTTGAGTTTTACAATTTTCCCCCTAATCTTACTTCTCTTCCCCAACCCCCCAGAAGGCAATTTTCTGCTCTTTCCATTGTTTCCATGTATACATCAATTGAAATTGAATGTGATGAGAGAGAAATCATATCCTTAAGGAAGAAACATGAAGTATAAGAGATAGCAAGATCAGACAATAAGATAGCATTTTTTTTCCTAAATTAAAAGTAATAGTCCTTGGTCTTTATTCAAATTTCACAGTTCTTTCTGGATGTAGATGGTATTCTCTATTGCAGATAGCCCGAAAATGTTCCTGATTGTTGCACTGATGGAATGAGCGAGTCAATCAAGGTTGATCATCACCCCCATGTTGCTGTTAGGGTGTACAATGTTTTTCTGGTTCTGCTCATCTCACTCAGCATCAGTTCATGCAAATCCCTCCAGGCTTCCCTGAATTCCCATCCTTTCTGGTTTCTAATAGAACAAGAGTCTTCCATGACATACATATACCATAGTTTGCTAAGCCATTCCCCAATTGATGGGCATTTATTTGATTTCTGATTCTTTGCCACCACAAACAGGGCTGCTATGAATATTTTTGTACAAGTAGTGTTTTTACCATTTTTCATCATCTCTTGGTAAAGACCCAGTAGTGGTATTGCTGGATTAAAGGGTATGCACATTTTTGTTGCCCTGTGGATGTAGTTCCAGACTGCTCTCCAGAAAGGTTGGATGAGTTCACAGCTCCACCAACCATGTATTAGTGTCCCAGATTTCAAATTAACTTTATTAAGCAAAGTGCCTTTTTTCTCAGAAACTAATAGATATTGGTTAAAATAAAACCATGTTCAAATTGACTCGATCATACTAATCATACTAGTTTTAGAAAATTAATATTTTCCAGTTTATAAAAATATTGGAGGGTTACTATAATGTCTTCCAAGGATTCTGTGCTATAGAACTGGCTTATCTTTCAAACTACCTATTAACAAGATCTTTGATACATAAGTAATGAAATTTATTTGAATTGGCTTCAAAATTGATCTAAATGAATAGTGTTATAGCCTCATTGTTTTTGGAAAAATTCTCTTTTTGAATCGTTTTGACTAATAGAGATCTTCATTTCTTTGGAAAAATTCCCTTCCCTTTGAAACTTTTTTTTTATATATATCTTAATTCCTCAGGAAAGCACAGAACTGCTCATAGACCTCATTCAAAACCAAAAACTTCAGATGTTTTTGAAGCAGATTTTATGGATGACTCAAAATCTGAGGGCATTTTCCTTAGTGAAAGGGAACTGTGGGCTCGACTTGATGAACTTGAAAGACAAGAAGATCTTTTGGGTGAACTTGATAGGTATGTAGAAATAAGTTTTGCCTCAAAATGATAATTTTGCCATTTTCCTTAGAAAGTAGACCAAACTTATGACATAGTGATATTCCATATGTTTTCTAGAAAAAATTTTCATACAGCTTTCTTGAGTTTTAAGAATAACTGCTTTGAATATGTTTGCTATATTATAAAATGTTTAACTGTGCTTTCCTTCTGTCAAAATTTCTGTTTAATTAGCAGACTACCAGTAATCTGGTCAGGTGTTATATATATATACATACATATATATGTATATGTGTGTGTGTGTGTGTGTGTGTGTGTATATATATATATACACACACACACATATTGTTATGTTATATATGTTATATATGTTATATATATACATACATATACATACATATATATAAATATGTGTAGCTAAGCATAAAAGATTCCCATATTGACTATGCCCCAAAATATTTCCTATTCTGCACCCTGAGGCCATCACCTCTCTTTTAGGAGGTGGGTAACTTGTTTCATTCACCATAGGTTTCTTTGTAATCATGACTAGTCATTGAGTTGATCAGAAATAAAGTTTATTACATTTTATTTTTAAAATTTATTATTTTATAATTGTTTTTACTGAGTTTTTATTGTTAAATCCTGATCATTGGTCATTTACAGTATTGCTGTTTATTGGTTTTCCTAGTTCTCCTTCATTATATATATATATATATATATATATATATATATATATATATATATATATATATATATGAAACTTTACTAAATGGCTGTTTAAAATACACATTAGCACCCACTTAGAATTGTCAAAGTGCTAAATGAAATCTTTTGCCACAGAAACTCCAACTTTATTTTGCTTAAATGATGGAACATATGCAATAATTAGTTTCTTTGAAAACTAGGACACAGTCCACATGAGGTAGGGATTTTTTAAAATAAAACATCCAGGAATTTTAGTTCATGTATTCTTGGGCAGTTTTATTAATTGATGATAAAGTTTAAAAAATATTTTTAGTATAAGGCTTCTCACAGTCTGGGTTGGTGAATTTCTTGAAATGGAATGAGAGAAAAATAGCATCTTTATTTTCATTCACTTAGTTTTATATTTTACATTTATTCACTAACTATTTTCACTAATAATCAAAATTTGCTGTTACATTTATCATGTATAATATGTATCTCTATCATTTGTCTATCAAGGATGAGTACAATATTAATCATAGTATTTAAAATGTATTTTAATGAACCAACATACTTAAATTGTGATTGGACACTAGTAGTGCAACGCTAGTAAAAATAGTGATGTTAGTGATGATTTTTTCCTTTTAGTTTTTTCCCCAATTAACAAAAATCTTTTTTTTCCTTTCCCAACTCCAACCTATTGGGGGAAAAAAAAGAAAAAGAAAATTCCTTGTGTGAAATATGTGTAGCTAAGCATAAAAGATTCCCATATTGACTATGCCCCAAAATATTTCCTATTCTGTACCCTGAGGCCATCACCTCTCTTTTAGGAGGTGGGTAACTTGTTTCATTCACCATAGGTTTCTTTGTAATCATGACTAGTCATTGAGTTGATCAGAAATAAAGTTTATTACATTTTATTTTTAAAATTTATTTTATAATTGTTTTTACTGAGTTTTTATTGTTAAATCCTGATCATTGGTCATTTACAGTATTGCTGTTTATTGGTTTTCCTAGTTCTCCTTCATTTTTATTTCATACATGCTTTTCCATATTTTTCTGAAGCTGTCTTTTTCATCATTTCTTCTTTAATCCATTACATTCATATTTCATAATTTTTCAATTATTCCTTAATTAAGGGATACATACTGTTCATTTTCGGTTCTTTCTCATCACAAAAAAGAACTGCTATTAATATTTTTGTATATATGGTCCCCATTTTTTGATCACTTGTGTACTTAGTAGTATCAGTGGGTCAGATGGTATACAAAGTTTAGTGATATGTCAGCCATAATTCCAAATTGTTTTTTTCACATTAGTCCAGTTCTTAATTCTCTTGGAAGAAATAAACAATTGATTACTTATATACTTAAATGATACATAGAATTTTTAAGCCTATTAAAAATCAACCCACTAATGTGTGTATGTGTGTATAGTTAAATTTATATATATAATTATAAATGAATAATTTTTGTTCATTTTACTTTTTTTTTACCAAATTTGTATAATACTTTAATAATTTTTTCTTTTCTACAGAAAATCTGATACTTTGTTAGTAAATGGAGATGATATAACCTCTTCTGAAGAAGAGAAAGAAAATCAAAAGACAGATGTGACAGTGAAGCACAGAGTAACAGACTCTCTTGCTCAGGGCAGTTTTCAAAAGGATATGGCAACTTCTAAGTTATTTAATGGTCAAGTGAATGGCTCAAGTACATATAGTGATGATGATGGTGATGATGATGAAGAAGGTGATGATGATGATGATGATGATGATGATGATGATTTAGGAATTGGAGATGATTCTGTACCGACTATATATTTTTCTCATACAGTTGAACCTAAGAGGGTTTGTATACTTATACTTGATTTAGAATATTAATTATATAAATTGTGATTTTATTTGTATGCACAGATACAATTTATTTTTTTTTATAATTTTATTTATTTAAGGCAATGGGGTTAAGTGACTTGCCCAAGGTCACACATCTAGGCAGTTATTAAGTATCTGAGCTGGATTTGAACTCAGGTCTTCCTGACTCCAGGGCCTATGCTCTATCCATTGCACCATCTAGCTGTCCTCAGATACATTTTCTTTATGTTGTTAAGAATTCTAAAACATTGGGGCGGCTAGGTGGCGTAGTGGATAAAGTACCGGCCTTGGAGTCAGGAGTACCTGGGTTCAAATCTGGTCTCAGACACCTAGCTGTGTGGCCTTGGGCAAGCCAAGTACTTAACCCCATTTGCCTTGCAAAAAACCTAAAAAAAACCTAAAAAGAATTCTAAAACATGAAGACTAGTTATTCTCATTTAGTGTAAAAATTTGGTTGAATTGATTCTTTGGGCTTAAGACCAAAGAGGACCTGCTTAAAATGTCAGAGATAGATAATCTTATAAGGTAATTGTATTGTTGAATTTAGAAAATTGCAGGTCTCCCTTAATTGTATTTAGTTAAACTTTTACTTCTTGATGAATAAAAATGAAATAAGTAGTGAAAAATTTTATGGGGAAGTTAATGGTTTCCCCTCCCCATTGGAAATAAATGGATACATCTGTAAACCTCTGTTTGGATTTTAAAGTCTTCAAGTTGGAAGGAACCTTAGAGACTGAGTTCACCATACCTCAAATACATGGCATCTTAGACCCAGAGTAGGAGAGTAACTTGCCCATGGTCAAACTTATTCTCCATTGCATCCCTGGGACTTGAAAGCAGCTATTTCCCTAGTCTAATGTACCTTCTGTTAGGTCAAAGCATTTCTAAGTATTGTCATTAACTGCAAAAAAACTAGTAAAGTATAGCTGGAAACCATTTGAACTTTTGGATTTGTTATCTGTATTTCCAAATAAAACGTGAAATGATGGTGATCTGTTTGCTTTGCTTGTATCATTTCTTAAGAGTTGCCAAAAGCAGTACTTTTAAAGATGCCCCTACACTTGTAGGCCATATCTAAGTTCAAGGGACTGAAATAAAAAAATGATATTTTTTGGATTGATTACAGACACATTGAATTTACCAATATGTAGCTTTTCTGGTCTTAACTCCCAACTCCCCTTGTTTTCTAGTATTAAAATTAGTGAGGGAAATGCTTGATTAGTAAGTAGTTATTGTTAAAGTACTATATATAAATCCAGAATAGTAAGTTCGTAATTGATAAAATACTTTATAAATCCTGAGATTATTAATCTGTTAATTTTATATTTTTCCTGACCAGACCCTGATACTTTGAAATGTAAAATTTTTTTTTATATAAGCTCTATGGAGTTTTAGTAATTGAATTATTTTCCTAGCTTACTTTTCATGCATCAAATCTGATAATATTCTGATTAAATTTTTCTTTTTATCAGTAAATTCTTGTCTTCATTTTGAAATTCATTAATTTTGAGGCCATGAATTTGTACATAAGTAATAGTGCAGTGTTAAATGTTAAACTTAAAAGCTCAAGCATTATAGCTTTTATGTCATAATAAATGAACTAGGAAGTAAAGCTCATGGAGTGATTAAAGAATACATATATTTATATTAGGGATATGGTATATGTCTCAGAACTTTCTACTATGGTAGTGATTTTTTGATTCTTGGTACTAAAGAACTCGAATTTTATACAGTTTCAGAAGAAATGAATTGGCATTACTGCTGTTAAAATTATTTATACTTTACTGTAGTGTCCTGCATTTTACAAATTCCTGTCTTGTCTTTGGTCACCATATAGTTCTCTATTGACGTTGTTATATTTGTGTGTGTGTGTGTGTCTTTTAGGTACGAATAAATACTGGAAAAAATACTACTTTAAAATTTAGTGAAAAGAAAGAAGAAGCCAAACGTAAAAGGAGGAATAGCAATGGTAACAGTAGTCATTCTGTTCCAGAACTACCCAATATCAGAACTCCTGCTGATGTTTATAGGTACTTGATTTATAATGAAACGAACTGATTTTTTTTCCTCCTTGCTTTAATATAGTTGTGCTTTTAACAGGAAAAGTGATATGTATATATTATGGGGCCACACAGTAAACATCTGAAAGATAAGGTGCTCTTATGGGTTTAGTTTAGCATTCTGAAGGCTCCGAAAAGAGATGGTTATTTTTTTCAAAGCCTCTAATACAAGGTAGTTACAGAGTGTTGTGAGTTTTTTCCTTAGGTGATATTTTTGTAAAAAAAAAAACAACATTCCCAATTGAGGTAGTGAGTGAAACTTGTTTCTAAGCTTGACAAAATATTTTGTTGTTTTGATGGGACAGTATCAATATTTTTTGACCATAACACACACACTACATACATACATACATACATAGATACACATATATTTATTTGTTTTTACCTAGTTGATTACAGTTACTTTCTCCAGTTTCTTTATTGGGCTGTTTATTGGGCAGTGGATAGATTGAATCATGGGATTTGGAGCCTGACAGACCTGTACTAAAACCCCACCTCTTAACACTTGCTAAAACACTGATCTTGGGGAAATCACTAGCTTCTCTGAAGTCTCCTTCTGCAAAATGGGGCTAATACCTGACAATATGAACCCACAGATAGAAGGTTAAAAAAATCTCTTTAAGTTTAAAAAATAAGAAAAGGATTTTATTTGGTTTTTGTGATCTATGTTTATAAAATGATGAAGATTGTCAAATGTCTTGTAATATCCATATCTTGTTAACCCATGAAGCTATTCCTGTTTGGAATCTATTTACACAGTGTGCCATTTTCTATTGGGATAGAAATTATGCCTTTCTAAAACAATGAAATATATGTTTTGAGAAAGCATAATTACTGTGATATTTATAAAGTTTCAGATGAACTGTAATTGTAAAAAATTACAGGATTTTAAAAGTTAGACTAACAAATTCTCATTAATTATTATGAAGTAACTAGGATTTTTAAAAAATTGTTATTCGATTCATAAGTAGGTTAAAGTGTGTGTTTTCTCTCATAGAGTCTTTGTTGATGTTGTGAATGGAGAGTATGTCCCTCGTAAATCAATTTTGAAGTCTCGGAGTAGAGAAAATAGTGTGTGCAGTGACACCAGTGAAAGCAGTGCTGCTGAGTTTGAGGACCGTCGAGGAGTACTAAGGAGCCTCAGTCATGAGGAAGCTATTTGCACTGATGCCAGCGAAGGCATTTTGGATGAGCAAGAAAATCAACAGAAAAAACTGTTACCCCTATCAGGAAAACTTGAGGTATCACTTTCTTAACACTTGATTGGTTATACAGGATCCTTATATAAAATAATCAGTATATTTATTAGATATGAAGAAGCTAATTGATACTGTCCCTATTTTTCAGGAAAAGATGATTTATTTTCTCTGATTTGTACAGTGTCAATTCTTGGACTGAAGAATTGGCCTTCCTTTTTTTAAGGTCTTGTGAATTCTTGTTCCCCAAATCTTTCTTGTTAAAAAGAACATGTATAGATTTTCTTTAACTGTTTATGATAACTTAAACCTTGTACTTACACCTTTACCAATATTATCCATTAGATATAGCATTGCCTTCTCTTTTGAGATAAGATCTTTCTTTTGTTCTTGACCTTTTTTAGTAGCAATGTATAAAAATGGTTTAAAAAGTCACATAAAAAAAGTTAAAAATTAAAACAATTTTTTCTGTATTCAGAATTATACCCTAAAATATTTGAAAATTTGAAGTAAGAAGAATTCTTTCTATTAAGTAGAATTTTGTAAAAGTACTTACAGATGAAAATTGTTATAAAATTCATTAGTCCAAGGATCTTGACAAGGTCATTTATTTTTCTGGATTCAGTTTTCTTAACTGTCTCAGTAAGGGAAGGGAGTTGAACTAAATGCTAAAAATAACTTTAGGTGTCTGAGTCTACAGTTGTACCAAAAATTCACCATCTTGCTTGTTATTTTTATTGTTGAAAATGTTTTAAATGCTAATAATACACACACACACACACACACACACACACATACACACAGAAAATATTCATATAGTGAAAGTTACATGAGGCTAGTTTTTTTTAACATTAGCTCACGAGTACTTGGATCTCTAATCTAATATTTCAGAGAGCATTTCTTCTGATGGTTTAGGTCACAACTTGTCATCTCCTCCCATAATTTTGCCACTGGGAGCTTTCCTCAATTCCTCTTGACATTTTGAGAATATCATTTGGAACAAATCAACAGTAAATTATGTCTGCTCTTGCTTTTGTGTGTCATGTCACCCCCCTTTTTTGTTTTTGATCATCCATTTCCATGATGATATCTTTTTATCCAGTTCTTGTAATTACTTGTTTGTAACATATTTTAGTCTACCTGTACCCACCATATTACTTTGTACTGCCCTCTGGGTGAGATTCATTTTTAATGCTTTAGGGACTGTAATGTTTCATAACTTTTAGCCATACAGTAGTAAAATGTATAGACAATTGGCAATAAAAAGATCTTTGGGGAAAATTTGGAGGTCATTAAAGGAACTTTCTAGTTTCTCAAAGGCTATCCAGGCCTCTCCTCATCTTTAGTTCTGGATCAAATCCATTCATTTGTATTGTTTGTTCTATATATTTATGTGTTTCTGAATGTATATGGGGTGAATGTGGCATATATGAGCATATGATCTTGTGCATGTGTATGCATATTAGACTAGTTCAAATCCAGTTTCAGACACTTAATGATTGCCTGGCTGTGTCATCTTGGGGAAGTCACTTAACCCCACTGCCTTGCAAAAATCAAAAAATAAATAAAAATTTGTGGAAGAAGAGCTTCTAAAAGACATTTTACCTAGATTCTCTTTAAATTTAGATCTGTGTGCTATATAAAAAATTTAATGCAAGGTGAAAATTTATTTAAATTTGACTTAATGAATCTTGTATAGTTGTACCTGATGTTTTCCCTAGACATGTAAGAAAACCATTGAACTCTGATTTTACATTTTGTACTCTCTAACATCTACCCTGTATATTGTGTAATCTTAAATTTCCTGAGAGCTCAGAAAAACTGCATTATTTTATTTGCCTAGGTTTATTCACTCTGTATGTCAGAGATGGAACTTGAACCCATTTATATCAGTCATCTATCTCTAGTATACATACACACATAGCTTATATGTATTTTATGGGCATTTATATGAGAATAGATTTATTTATCCACTAATATGATCTTCTGAGGACTTACTTAGCCTGTTAAGTTCTTGAGGGCTGTTTAGCCTTTGGAGTTTAGCCTTTGGTGGTAAACCCTACCAATCTCTAGAGTGATCATGAAAAGAATTCTGATGTCTGAGAACCAGTCTAACTAAACCTTACTATTGGGGGCTAGATATCAGATACAAATTTTTTGGCCATCATGCTAATGATTCTCCTTGGGTGGAGGAGGAGGTTCCAATTTTCCTGACACTTAAGTTGTCCTTTAAAGATACACATGTTGTATGCATGTATGCTTCTTGTAACTGGGTTCTACTGTGCATTTTATAAGGAATGTTTTTAAACTTATAGTCTATGTATGCTTTAGATAGTACCTTGACAAATGGGGTCCTGTAGGGAATTGGAAAACAATATTTACTTTTGCTATTTTGCAGATCCCAAAATTAAACTTTTAAAATAGTTCATATTTCCCTGGGATAGCACTAAAATCAAGAACTTGTTTAAATTTTATTTGTAGTAGTAGTAGTAGTGTTGCTTTTTGGATGGAACTGTAGTGTTGGGGCAGCTTGGATATATAACATTAGGTCTGGAGTCAGGAAACCTGAGTTCAAATTCAGGCTCTGACTAAGTAATTTAATCTTTGTTTACCTCCTCAGTTTTCTTAACTGCAAAGTAGATATAATACCACCCTACTCCAAAGCTTTTAGAGAGGAACAAATTTGTAAAGTGATTGATTGTCACAGTGCCTGACCCTCATAGATACTATATAAATGTTAATTGTTATTATTATTAGTAGTGAGTAGTGTGGTAATGGTAATATAGATATGAAATTTAACACTGAATGAAATACTGGAAGATATTTTGAAGGTAAGTTTTCAGTATCTGTTTAATGTGGAATTTGGTTATTTCTCAAAAGTTTTTGTTTCAATAAATAGGTTCTTGCTCATTTTTAAAAGTTTTTCCAACTATATGCAGCAATAGTTTTCACAATCGTTTTTTGCAAAGTTTTGAGTTTCATATTTTCTCCCTTACCCCCTCCCTGACAGAAAGTCATCTAATGTTATATAGGTTTAATTGTATTAAACATAAATCTGTATTAATCATGTTGTAAAGGAAGAATCAGATTGAAATGGGGAAAAAACTTAGAATGGAAAAAAAATAATACATAACAGCTTTTAAAAATTGAAGATAGTAACTTTAGTCTACATTTGAACTCCATAGTTCCTTCTGTGGATATGAGTGGTATTTTCCATTACAAATCTTTTAGAAATGTCTTTGATTATTGTGCTGCTGAAATGAATAAGTCTGTCGTAGTTGATGATCATCTAGTGTTGCTGTTAGTGTATATAGTTTTCTTCTGGTACTACTCACTTCACACAGCATCAGTTCGTGTAAATCTTTCTAGGCTATTCTGAAGTCCGGTCCCTCATGATTTCTTATAGAATAATTGTGTTCCATTACATTCATATATCACAATTTTTTCAACCATTCCCCAATTGATGGGCATCCCCTTAATTTTGAATTCTTTGCCATACAAAAAGAGCTGCTACTATAAATATTTTTTGCACAAGTAGTATTTTTACCCCTTTTCATGATCTCTTCAGGATACAGAACCAATAGTGATATTGCTGGATCTCAGTATACACACACACACACACACACACACAGACTCTATTCCAAATTGCTTTCCAGAATGGTTGAATCAGTTGACAACTCCACCAACAATGCATCAGTGCCCCAGCTTTCCCATACCCCCTTCATTGTTCTTTTTCATATTGTGAAAGAGCTTTCAGTTAAATGAAATCCATAAAAAGTAAGGGTATGTTTTGGGAACTTTCCCCAAAGCAGTCCTAGACTTCTTTGAAATGTTGCTTCTTAATTGGGATGTCAATTTTCTCACCTTTGGTTAAAAAAGGAATCAAAACTTGTGGTTTGGCTACTTACATCAAAATTCACCTAGAGGAGGCTAAAGTTTTCTAAAAGGCAATTTTATAGTTAAGAAAAATATTCAAAGATGGTATTTTTACTTATATAGAACTTGTTTAAAGAAATTATTTTAAACTTAATTAAAATTTGACTATGCCATTTAAAATTTTTTTAAAGGTAATTCTTTTGATTAAAATAATTAATTTGATTAAAATAATATGTACCATAGGGACATAACACATTTGCATTTTGTTGTTTCATCTTGATTTTTTTTCCCCCCTTGTAGGCTTTTTCTGGAACTGTAATAGAAAAGGAACTTTTATCTCCTGTAATACCACACCCAAGCACTGTGCATCCTGTATTACCTACCATACCTGAACGAAAAGAAGTTTTGTCAGAAGTATCAGATGAAACTACAAAAAGGATTTCAAAATTCAAAGCTTCCAGATTGCAACAGAGAAACTAGGCCTGCCTAGAAAATGGAAATTTGCATCTTAAAGCACAGTTTTGCAATTTGTTATGAATGTCACTTACATATAGTTAGGAGTAATGCATCCTGTTATTTTGGCAGCAAGTTCTTTTTACCTCTTTATCAATGATATTTAAGAAAAGATTAAAAATAAAATGTTTGAATACTTGAATATCACTTTATTTTGTTAATTTCTCTATATGCTGTCAGTACCTTTGTCTATGTTTTGCTTCATGATGCAGTAGCAGCATTTGGAATTATTTTTCAAAGAATACTATTCACATGCATCGTTTTTGTGTTTCAACCTAAGTACAGGCAGTTTTCTACCAGCTGTGATGTTCTACATACCATATGGACCATTTTAAAGAAACTTTAAAAATTTCAAATGGATTCAACAATTATATTTCATTACTTGCTTTAGCATTTTAAAGACAGTTTTGTATCTACATTGTTGTAGGTTTTTGCAAATAGGTGGCTGTTTCAAAATTTGTTTCTTTTCCCCTTCTAGTAATTTCTCTTATGATGTAACAATCTTTGAGGCAGAAAAACTGTTTACATTCTCTAGAGGAAAGTTTCTTTGATGGGAAAAATGGCATTTTGTAAAATAGAATTTTTCAAGTAAAAAAAATTACGAAATCTTTGGTCTCTAAATCTTCTTTATTTTGCAACCTGTAGCTAAATATTGAAGCCCTATTTATTCACATATCCATTATATATGATATACAATGTCTACTCAAAGTTCTTACAGTACCATAGGCATTCCCCCCCCCCCCCCCCCCCCCCCCCCGCGGCTTGTTGTAATTTCTAATAACTTATTTAGGGATTATATGTTAGGAAAGAGAATTGACTAAAGGTCTAAGAGATTATCTTGAAGGAATTCTAAACAGTTTCTTTCTGTGAGGTTACTTTTCTAGTAGTAAATAGATGAAGTAAAATATTTACTTTTAACATAACTATCTAGAATGAACAGAAATTTATTTTAAATGTATTGAAAATTACATTGCAAGTTTTAATCATTAGTTTGATGCAGGCTAAAATGTGGCTTTTTAAAAAGCATGCTGCATTAGTGCTAAAATAAGTCATCAATGCCAGTCCACCCTCTATTCATGACTAAATATTTAAAGGAGGTTATTTATAACTTCTTTAATGAATTCTTGGCTAAACAAAATGAAATTATGTCCTAGAAAAGTAGAAGCTATTTTGTAACCAGAACAGTGCAAACTGTAAGATAGTTTTATGAATATTTTTAAATAATTGAGAATTGATATCTAATGTTGGTAGACAAGGGCAAATCAGAGCAGGAGCCTAACTTTTAGTAATTTTCCCTTTTTAAAAAAAAGCATTTTTGTCCTTTAGTAGTTTTGATCAAGTGATCATTTAATAAATTTAAGAAGTTCTTGTTCCTTGTTTACTATAGGGAAACTTTTGTTACAGTACTCTTTTGAGGAGTATATTGTATTCATCACAGATATGAAATTTCTTTTTAAAATACTTGACATTTTCTAATACTTATCTTAAGTATCCCTTTTTTTAACCCTCTCCCAGAGAGGGGAACAAATTTTAGAGAGAAAAAAAGTCAGTACAACTAATCAGTATTTTGAGTAAGTCTGAAACTGTAAAAAATAACACCTGTAGGGGACAGCTAGGTGGCGCAGTGGATAAAGCACCGGCCCTGGAGTCAGGAGTCCCTGGGTTCAAATCCGGTCTCAGACACTTAATAATTACCTAGCTGTGTGGCCTTGGGCAAGCCACTTAACCCCATTTGCCTAGCAAAAAAAACCCTAAAAAAATAACACCTGTGGACTTCCTGTTTCTATGGGGGTGGGGGTGAGGGGTATGTTGAGGTGTCTTTGTTAAAAACCTGATCTTTATAATTTTGTTACATTTGTTTTTGACTTTTTTTTGGTACATTCTATTTACATTATTGTCATTATGTATATTATTTTCTTGGCTTGTTTACTTAACTGCATTAGTTCTTGTAGATTTCCATGCTTCTTTGTATTATTCACCCACATTTCTTACAGAAAAGAATATTGTTATATTCACTCATTTTTTTAACCTTTCCCTAATTCTTAACTTGGAGTATGTGAGGACTTTTTTTTTCTTATTTATGGCCTCCTTTAGGTATGAGCTCAATAGCAATAGTGAATTGAGTCTGGTTCAGAGGGTATGGAAATTTTAGTCACTTTATTTGCATAATTAAAAATTGCTTTCCAAAATGGTTGTACCATTTCACAGTTCCACCAGTGGCATAGAATGTGTAGCTTTCCACAACTTCCCCTTTCCCCAACATTGACTTGCCATTGTTTGGTCATTTTTGCTAGTTTGCAAGATATGAAATTTCAGGGTTATTTTGATTTTCATTTTTATTAGTAATTATTTGGAACATTTTTTCCCCCATGTGATTGTGAATCCTTTACAGTTCTTGAGAGCTGTTCATATCTTTTGGGTTATCTTTGGTTTTAAATATGTTAAGACATTAATATTCAAGGTCAACTGGATGATCATGAAGTCTTAAAGTGCCTTTGGATGATCTGAAAGCTGATTTCAGGGATCACTGCTGTTTGTGTAGGTTGGTTTTTTTCTTTGAAATATTATCTCATTTCCCACAAAAGATGAGATAGTTTGAAAACACCTAACAATTGTGTGGCAACGTGTTACATTATTGCTACCAAGGTTTTGAAGAAGGTAGTGGCACATCCCTTTTCAAAAATCTTTGAACTTGAGAGCTTATAGTTTTAATACCCTAAAGTAGTAAGTTAAAAATACTACAGATAAATTTCAGTGCCATATTCTAGTGGACAGGAAAGTAGCATTAGATGAAGAATATGACTGTGGATAGGAAGTCATACTTCCTCTCTTATTGTGACTTTGGGCAAATAATTTTCTTGATATTACTGTTTCCCTTCTATAAAATGGAATATAACAATTACTAAATGTTTAAAAAGCATTGTGTTAAGAACTGAGAATTCAAAGATAGATTTAAATGAACCCTGGACCTTAAGGAGTTTACATTACTTTGGGGGTTGAAGAAGGTTGCAGATTATGTGAAGAGTATGTATATAAATAGATTCAAAGAAATTCTTCAACAGTTGAGAATCTTGTAAAAGGAGAAATTGCCTCAATCTGGGGCAGGGTATGGGGAGAGGAACTAAATGAAAACTTCAAGGGGAAGGGCAGCTATGTTGGACTTCGGAGAATCTTTAACAGAAATAAATGATAATACCTTTCCTACCTGACAGTATCAAGTGAGAATATAGGTCAAAGTGATTTGAAAATTAGAAGAACTGTATAGAAATGTAAGGCTGTGTGTGTGTACGTGTGTGTACGCATGCATGCGCACAATCCCTGAAGTACCTTTGGCATAATAGAGGAAGCTTGATTTATGTATTTTTGTTGACACTAACTTTAATGCAAAATATCTTTGCATTCAGATTTTTTGAAAATTGAGAATCTAATGGGGTTGGTTAAGTGATTTGCCCAAGGTCATACAGCTAGGTAATTATTAATTGTCTGAGGTCGGATTTGAACTTGGGTGTTTTATCCACCAGTACTGTATATGTTTTTAATTTATTGGGAAATATTACTTTTATAATTTATGTTTTAACCAGTTTTTTAGTTCAGAGAATCACCATAATAGGGGATGCCAATTCTAGTTCCCTTAAGAGAGTCAGTGGAATAGGAATGGATTGGTGGTCATCTAATAATTATTAAGTGTCTGAGGCCAGATTTGAACTTAGGTACTCCTGAATCCAAGGGCCAGTGCTCTATCCACTGTGCCACCTAGCTGCTCCCAAACAGAGCTTTTAAAATTTTCTTTTATTTCCATTATGATTGAGAGGATTTTTTTTTATTTTTTGACTTGGAGATTATAGAGACTTTGGGCTGTAAATATGAACGATGTAAAGATTATTCAGTTGAAGAAAATAGGTTATAAAGGTTTCAGTATTAAGGATAGACAGTAAGTTTGACTTCACAAAGGGATTCTTAATTGTGTTATATTTGAATAAAAAATACAGTGACTAATATTTGAGGCACAGATGTTTTGGGAGATTGGAACAATCTGTTAAGAATTGGGGTAGTTCTTGCCAATGTGGCTCTAGTGTCTAGGCTGATAAACTTGGGAGGTTATAGGATGAGGGGAAAGAGATGAATTGATGAAAGATTCCATTTTCATGTGAGAATGGTCTATTTTTGTGAAAATAGAGGAAAAACTAAATTTTTTATGATTTAACACTTTGTCATTTTGATATGTTGAAAGGCCATATATAGATTGGATTTTCCTATAATAACAGAAGCAAAAAGGAGGTCAAGGGATTCTTTCAAGTGTGGCATATTTGGGGACCTTTGCCAAATCACCAAGTGCTAATATGAATGCTATCCTATAGATAAATATTTCACTTCAGAAATATATTATTTGTTAATACTAGTCTTTTACCTGGAGAAAGGTATGCTTTTACAGTTAAATGTAATTATATATATTATATATATATGTATATATTTATAAACATATTTTTTGAAAATTAGATAATGACAAAAATAGGCATTTTGGTAATATAAGTTACATTAGTAGGCAATTAATTTGTAGTGATGAATTTGAAGGTTTAAAAAATTAGGGGTTCCAGTAACTTAATTGGGTCCCTCTTGGTCTTTCATGAAAGCTTTTCAGCTATGCAATGGACTTTTTTTCATCCCTTTCCCCACCTCCCCTCTTATATTACTAACTAATCTACATAACTTCTGATTTCTCTAGCCAGTATTGGACTTATTAGCACTTGGATTGATATTTAGTTGAAGAAGGATTATAAAAAAAATAGTTTAACCATCATAAATAAGTCTGTTCATGAGATCACCATAGGCAAAGGAAATAGGCAAAAATTTCTAAAAAACTAGGAAAGTTATCTGGAAAATTTAAAATGCAATTCTCAAAGACCAGATGATTATTTGTAATTTCTGGAGAACACTAAGCAAATGAGCTGACATTGGATCAGTGATGTTCAGAGGAGAAAAATAATTTTAGAATTCATTTTCTATAGGTAAATATAATGTAATGACTAGGCATAGCATATGGCAGTCTGTGTTATTAAAGACCTTATTGACATTATGTTAGAATAACAAATGTTAGGGAATTTGTGGGGTTTGATTTTTTTCACAGAAAGTTTTGAACAGAAAATAGACTAAAAAGTGCTTTTTATTTTTCTCTTGACTTAGAGTTCCATCCTTGTGAAATTTAACTTAACTTTAGTAACCTTTAGAACTATTTGACCTTTCCCTTTTTCTATCTAAAATGAAGGAAGTCTTTTGACTTTGAAAAATACTAGGGCTGAAACAGTGGAATTAGAAACATGGATATATAGAGACAACAGACTGCTTCTGTATATATGACACAGGTTGGCTTTAATGGGAACACCCACTTTTGTGGCTTGGTGCTATGAATACCTAAAGGTAAAGTTAATCTCTTAGTAACCCTGTACTTTGCAACTTATTACTGACATAAAAATTTGCCTTACTTTAGGAATCTAAAATAAAAAAAAACCAAAAATATGTGCCCTTATTGTTCCTTAACACAGCTGTTAGAATTTTGTGTCTTTTTGTGCTCATTTCAACCAAGTGACTTTTACTGCAAGAGATGAACTAGGATGAAAAGAAATCAGATGTGTGTGTATTTGGTATGCAATATTTTTGTAATACAAATAGCTACATTCTAACCCACATTAACCCCATGATATGTGAATTTTGCCAACTCCTGCTGTGTCTTTTAAATCAAATCCAGTAAATCACTATGAGTGTTCTAATTTCTAAACAAACTAGTCTTCCAGTAGAAATACTCTAACACTGTACTGCAAATTAGACAACCCAAGATAAATGGACCATCTTTGTTAATTATGTAGTTTAATTGATCAAAACTACCAGACAGTGCCTTATTTATAGCAATTTTGTCTTGTATCAAATTCTATACTATTAAATAGCTTTGTTAGTCATATTTGGGGTCATTAAGATATATGCTGCTGTTAGCTTATGCTAACCTTATTAAGGTTTTTTTTTTGGTCTAGTTAATGTCACAATATGAAATTGCTTTTAATTGAGATGTGCAACTTCCATTAGATTTTTTTATCCCAATTGTTTAGATGAGCACAAAGCACTTTCCATTTTTTGCTCTATTGATTGAGTAGCAATTTAGTGAACTACATTCAGAAGGTGGGTGGGGGAAGATGGGAGATTATTTCTCTAAATACACTTTTTTGGTGGGCTTTTTCTCTGGCATGGCCCAGCTGTTCACATGTAATTAATTTTGCATGCCAGTAGGTAGCAGTGGTGAGCAAAAGCAACAACAGAAAGCTGCCAGTCAGCGATTATAAATTATTATTCATTTCTGTTATAGGTGGGGTGTGCAGTCAGTTACAGTAATAATTACCAAGACTAGAGGGTTTCCTAGGCAACCAATTTTTTCCCCTCATTCATGCTGTTGCCGAGAGTGTGCCTGTAAAGCATGACATTGCTGTATTCTGAGGTTTGTTGCCCCCCTGCTGCTCCAGGTTTGAGGTTAGTTACAGCATCATAAGGTGCTCTCAAGCATAAAAATCTCAGGCTGGGATTAAAAGCACACAGAGAAGAGTGTCTTTGGGTCTTTCCTTCCACTGTTTCACTTTTAAGTAACAGGGTTATAAAAATGCAAATGCCACATCTTGCTTATTCTAAGTAATGTTGGGGAGAATTTCTTTTAAATAGTAAAACATTTTTGTGTGTGTTTTGTTTTGAGTCAGGATGGTTCATTCAGTTTTAAAAGACTCTATTTAAGGGAAAAAATTATAAAGAAGGCCTCGAAATTAGACTAGCCCTTGGATTTCAAGTCTCATAAATCATAAGGAAACCTGATTGGTTTAGCTGATTGTGGATAGTGTTTGTTATTTACTCAATTTTATGTTGTTAGTTTATAAAGAGGAAGGCCGCATATTCTTCCTGCAGGAACAGGATTAGTTCTTTATGTGGTAAAAGAGTAATAGAAACCAAAGATCTATAAATAGATCATATTATCCTACATTTTTAGGCTTGCTAATCTTTCATTTTAAGAAACTTAGATCAAGTACTTTGCAGTGATAAAAAAGTAGTATTTGCCTCTGCCTGCTGTGGAATGGGACAGGATGTTGTGATTAAGTCTCACACAGAGATGCGAAATACCCACTTACAAGGCTGAAGTGAAAGGCATACTGCATCTGGCTGCTTTATCAGATGTATGCAGACTATTCTAGAAGTATAATTCCTAGTGGTTCCTGTGTATTTACTGGAGGTCTCAGCTAGGGCTAAACAGTCCATTAATTTTTGATAATGAGGTATTGAGGACTCATTATAGTCAAAAGTTTCCTTTTACTACAGGGAAAACCAACCAATCTGTACTTTTAGGACATTCTTTGAATTCATACCGATACCTATTTATCTTGGGGAGAGGGAAAAAAAAGAGCTATTAAACATGTCCTGAGATAGAGGTATCTGATGGTATGTGGCTACCATCATGCTACCTACATAACACTCAGATGGCTTTAAATACTGATGTCTGTCACTTGACTTGCACTTAAGCAGCTAGGTAATACAATAGAATCAGAGTCATGAAGACCCAAGTTCAGATTTGGCCTTGCCAGTTTTGAGAGGCTGAGAAGTCACTTAACCTTGTTTGCCTCAGTTTCCTTACCTTCCTCACAGGATTGTGGTGAGACTCAAATGAGATAATATTTGTAAAGACTGTCAAGACCCAGTACATAACATGCTTTTTCTCTTGCCCCTTCCCTTCTCCCAAGTCTGGGATGAGTGAATAATATGACAAAATTCAGAACTGGCATGGCTGGTTCTTGCTATAAAAGATCAAAGGAAAAATCAGTGTTGTGACATTATCTTTTATTGTGCCATTGTGGAAGTACATTACTAAGTGGTACATGACCAGGTTGGACAGTGTTAACAGGTTGCAAGCAAGTTGGATGATTATGTCTAATTGGTAGAGTTGGTTTATAGGGTAATATGTAAGTAGATCACTACAAGAAACTGTAGTCATATAAGATTTCCTTCAAATAGAATGTGAAGCACATTTAATTTCCCAGTACTAGTTAAATATAATAAGAATGGACTTCAACTTTTGACCATCCTGCTGAGTCCATTTTAAAGAACTCTCATTAAAAATAAAATACCCACTTAGGAAATATGTTTTAGTTGCTATAAAATGTGACATTTCCAACTCATTAAGATGTAAATTTAGGGTCATCTCTAGTCATATGTTTACTTTAAATAGTTTGGTTATTATTTATTATTTTAATAACTTCTAGCTGAAGTACTGAGATTGGCTGACATCTCAGCTGCTAACAAAACAAATTTTCATGTGAATTTTATGAAATTTATGTTTGAATACACTCTAGGTCAAAACTTTTGCCCAGTTTATCAAAGGATATTATTTTCTTATTTATATAATACATGTTTCTATGGCACAGATGATTAAAACCACACTGTATATCCATATTAATAATATAGATGAAGATAATTTGATGTGTTATATTACAAATTCATTAAAGGCATATAAAATAATTATTTACTGGGAAACCAGCTTTTCAAAATATTAAATCAGAAAAAGTGGCTGAAGCAAGAAAGAGTTTCAGATTGAAAATAGCCTCACTTTATTTCATTCCTTGCCTTTCTTGTCCTTATGGGGAAGAAGCAATGCCTTAATTTTCATAAGTCCTGGTATCTTGTTTATAATCACAAAAGTTGGGTAAATTTTTGGTGATTTCTTATTTTCTTTCTCTTCCTTTTTTTTTCTTTAATACTAGAAATGCTTCCGGAAACACTGAAAAATCTTAAGTAAAGGTTAGGCATTTTTCCTTTTTTTTTTTGCCTAAAGATTACTCTGCATCCTAGACAAAGGAAATATTTAAACTGTTAAATTTGAACAAAGATACAGTCTGCATATGACTTCTCTGAAGCCCTATAAAAATTCTTTAAAATTGCCTATTCACTCAAATTTACTGAGTGTAGCAAAAATGTCAAAGGCATAAAGTCAGAGAAGATTGAATAAAATAATGCAGAAAGACAGATTAGTCATGCACAGACCCACACAGCCTTTCAGAGCACACAATACCACTTTTTATTACCGCTCTATCTTTACAAAGACTACGTTCAATACATAGAAGATGATACATGGTCAGTCATGTAATCTGCCTTTGATTCCAAGACTCATTTATCTGGGCCCTTTTCACAAAGACATTGATGAGAGATTTCAGTGTTTTCAGTGCATTGTTTTATTTATCATATATAATGGCTGGTGAAAAAAAATAGGAATTATGTCACCGATAGAACATAAAAGAGTTGTATGGAAGATTCTGTGACAAAGTTTGGTGAAATGCAGAACAATGAGGCACATGTAAATGTTCTTTCCCTTTTTCTCCCCCATTGCTGTTTCTATCTCCTGTCCTCTGATCCCCCAAAGCTCTGCATATTAATAGTGGTATAAAGATACAAGAAATGGTATTGCAGATCTATTATGGATACTTCTAATATTTTTAAATCTCTCTTAGAAATTATTTGATTTTTTAAAATGAACAATATTTTAGTTATTTTTAGTGAGCCCCTGTTACTTGTACATTGATAGGGAGACTATTTGTTAGTCATAGTATTACAAATTTAATAAAGAACAGCCCTTAAGATAGAATTTCTTAGCCTGCCACAATTGACAAAAGCCAGCTAATGCAGAAATGTCAACAGCAAACCTCATCAGTTGGTGCCACACTGCTTTGCAATCAGGAAAAAAAAAACATTGCTTTACATAAACAAATATATATGTGTATGTCTGTGAGTGCATGTAAGAACTATTAGGGAGTCTTAAAACTATACAGATGAAGAATAGCAGCTGCTGGTTTGGTCTTGTTAAGATTTTCTTTGAGCAAACATCCTTAGTTTATACCGAAGGGTAAGAAATAGGACATCATAGTATATTACTTACAGAACATTTCATTGATCAAGGATGGGAAATCATGCCCTACAACTACCATGTTAATTTTTTTTGTAATAAATTCTTAGTGGTCTTATTTTCATATCGTATTTTTTTTCCATTTCATTTGAATATGACTCCTGATTTGTAGCAATGAACCAGAAATGGATCTAAAGATAACACTCTCTTCCTTACTAGTATTAGCCAGGTGCTCATTGTTGGTGTCTTGAGTTACATTCATGAATACAGAAAGTCATTTATGCTTACCTCTTTAAACTGGAGAAAAGATGGGTTGGATGGGTATAATAGTCTGGAGGTGGTTATGATCATAGTCTTCAAGTGCTTGAAAGTTTATCAAGGAATAGAGAAATTTGATTTATACTTGGTCCCAGAGAGCAGGACTGTAATTACTGGATAGAAGTTAAGGGGAATTTGATTTCAGTTCAATATGGGGGAGGGGGAGGAGAGGAATATTACAGTTGGATTGAACTACTTTGAGAAATAGTGAGTTTCCAGGTACTTGAAATCTCCAGGCAGAGTTTGGCTGGTCACTTGGCAGATTTTGTGGAGATATGGTATTCAGGATTCAGTTAACCCATGTAGAAGGGATTTGCCCAATCACAATTAGCTATTATCTGCTGACTTCCAGGACACACTTCTTCCTCAGTGAGTTAGAGGTCATTGCTTGGCTCACAGTCTTTCTTATTTCTCAATTCCTGTCATACTAGGGAACTTCAACATAAATATATTGATACTCCCTCAAACAGCCTAACTTAATAGTTCTTTTACTTGCTTATTTCCTATGATGTACTCTTGCATTCCACTTCAGGTACCCAGGAAGGTGATCATACCCATATACTTGCCATCACCCACAAATGGTCCACTTCCATATTCATGAATTTTGAAACTTCTTTATCTGATTACAGTCTGTTGATTTGTTGTTCCCTTTCTCCCTCTGCATTATTTTTCATCTTCACCATGAATGCCAATCACCTGAACACTTAATTATTTTCTAGTCTTAGAATTGACTATAATCTTTTCCCCAGTTTGACCCCTTAGTGAACCAGCTCAATTTTACACCATTCTCTTGAATCCCTTACCCCTTTATCCTGTTTACTGTTTTATCTTGTCAAGCTCCCTACAACCAAAGTTGTGTATTCAAATAACTTGCATCTCGGCTGATAACACCTCATATTTTACTGAATAAATTGAGACCATTTGTTAAGAGTAATCTCTTCTACCCTCCTCTTCATTTCACATCTCTGCCGTGCCTTTTGCCACTATCTCCTCCTTCATATATAACATGAATATAATATATAATAAAGTGCAAACTCCCCTCTATACTCTCCTTTGTTCCATCCTGTCTTCTCCAGAAGTTTACTCCCGCTATCATTCTTACTCTATCACTTCTCTTCAATTTTTCCTTCTCTACTGACTGCTTCTGTACAACTAACAAACACAATTTGTCTTCCTTTCATCCGCAAAAAGCCTCACTGGTTCCATTCTTCCTACTTTCACCCCATTGCTCTCCTGTCTTTTTTAGCTAAACTTGAGAAGGCTGTCTACAATAAGTTCCTTTTCTTCCTTTCCTCTCACTTTCTTAACTCTGTTTTCTAGCCTGTGACCTCATCATTCAGCCAAAACAGTTCTCTCTAAAGTTACTAATAATCTCTTGTCATATCTTCTAACCGTTTCTTGATCCTCATCCTTCTTGACCATTGCTATTAATTACTCTCTTCCTTGATACATGTTTACTTTCATGATTTTGTGAAGCTCTCCTGATTCTCCTACCCATCTGACTCTTCCATCTCAGTCTCCTTTGTTAAATGTACATTCAGTTCTTTATCTGGGTGTCTAAAGACCTCTGTCCTGGGACCTCTTTTCTTAGTTTACTTATTTCTTATTTCTCTATTTCACTTAGGAATCTCATTAGCATCTGTGAATTCAACAATGATCTCATTTATGATTCTAAAATCTACTTATTCAGCCCTAATCTCTCTATTGACCTCCCATTTTATATCTCAAACTGCCTTTTAGATATCTTGAGCTAGAAGTCCCCCAAACATCTTAAACCCAATAATAGTCAAAACTAACTCAAATCATTCTCAGAGTCTCCCTTCTTTTTAAGTTTCCTTTTACTCTTGAGGGCACCATCCTCCTCCTCCAGGCTTGAAATCTCATTGTCATCCTTGACCCTCATTCTCTATCCCCAACTCCCCTCCCTATCCAATCTGTTGCTAATGTGGGTCAATTTTACCTTTGTAACAATTCCTGTAACATTTTCCTGTATTATCTCCTTTGATACTATCACCATCTTGGTGCAGGACTTGTCTCATATCTGAGAGCAATAGCCTACTGGTTAGTCTCCTTGCCACAAATCTGTCCCTCTCTAGCCCAAATCTCTTCTTAATCCCAAAAGTGAACTTCCTAAAGTTTTGTTCTAATCATGCCATTCCTCCCCTCCACCACTTCTGAAAACAATTTGTAAACTCTGGTATCCAAAATCTTTCTTAATGTGACCTCTCCACCTTTTCAGAGTTCTCACTTTACACTTTGCATTCTCTCCTCTCTCCCTTCCCCCACCATAGCCTCTGTTCTTTTGATCTTGTGACACCGTACTCCTTGCTGGTTTCTTGAACAAGACTCCACTTTTTTTTTTTTTTTTTTTGCAAGGCAAATGGGGTTAAGTGGCTTGCCCAAGGCCACACAACTAGGTAATTTTTGAGACCAGATTTGAACCCAGGTACTCCTGACTCCAACGCTGGTGCTTTATCCACTGCGCCACCTAGTTGCCCCTAAGACTCCACTTTTGATTCCAGTAACTTTTACTACCTGGCACAAGTGGTCACTTAATAAATATGAATATTGACGATTTGGCAAGAGGGTTAGATTATATAAACTATAGGTTTCTTTGTACTCTTAAGATTATTTTAGTTTTCAGGAGCCATGATCTCAATGCCACCTCAATTCAGCTTCCCTTAGCCACCTCAATCTGTTCTCTTTATGTCAATGGTTAGGGGATATGACAGGAACTTGACCTATGTTGGTCTCAGTTTCCTCAGTTGTAGAGTGAAGCAATGGAATGAGATGACCCCTAATATAAAGTTGAAAGGTTTTTCTCATTTCTGGAATCTCAAGTTATCTGGAACTCATGGGTTTATAAACACTTCAGTTGTTGCTACAATTGATCTCCTGCTTCAGCAATTGGTATTAAGGACAACTGGTTCTAATAAATTTCCTTGTGGAAAGTGAGAATATGCATGAGAGGGATACATGTTTAAATACAATAATAGTTGTATCTCATGCAGAACACCATGCTAAGTGGTAGTGGGTACAAAAGTTACATAAGATGGCAATCCTTTCCCTTGAGGAATTTACAATCTAGTTATGTGGATAAGACACAAACATGGATTGTAGTATGTAGTAATTCCTTTTAAGAGGAATAAAATGAGTGTCATCTAAGATCAGGAATTGTAGGTGAATCAAAGAAAACTTCTTGAATGGAGGATGTGACATCTCAATTAGACTTTAAAGGCCAGTAAGAAAGAGGAAGCAAAAGACCCATGGACATTCATAACAATGTGAAAATAGGCAAGCAGGTTAACGCAGCACACACATGAATGTGGGAAATTGTTAAGTTTGACTGAAGGTAGAGTGTATGGAGGATGGAAATATGAGATGATGCTAGATAGTAGGGCAGTGCCAGGTTGTGGAGGGGTTTGTATGCCAGTTAGAGGAGTTTTCACTTAGTAAACTGATGAATGTTGAAGGGACAGTGTTAGTGTATCAATGTTGAACTCTATAGAGTCGACAAGAATGGCCTTAAGTAATAAAAAATACAATAAATACACAATAAGCATATCTTATAAATGATAAACCATAAGGAATATTTCAATAAGTCATTTTCTTGTTGGTATGGATGCACTCTACTGACACAGATCCCAATTCATCTTACCACTGAGAGTTTCTGTGAGAAAAAAATACCATTGAAGTGGAGAAAAATCTAGATATTATGAGGCCTGTCCTCAAATGACAGACACAGTCTATCACTGGATTCAGATTAAAAGCTTTTTCCTGTTGATAGGACCTATTAGAGTTTACATTCTGCTAGCATAGTGTTTGAGAACCCAGGGTCACCTCTAATCCATGTTGAGGCATTGGAGTTAGATTTAAGTGTGGAAAAATATGGCTATATTATCATTGTTATCATTATCATCATCATTATCATTATTACTATTATTACTATTACTGCTAATCCAATCGAATCCAATAAACATTTATTAAGCAGCTCTAACATGCCAAGCACTATGCTACGTCCTGGAGATAAAATTAATAAAAAGATAGTCTCCTTAATGACATACAACACATAGATAACCCATAGAGAACACACAAAAGGGGGAAGAAAAGGACTACATTGGGGCATCTGACCCAGGGACATCTTATTCCATGGAGATGAAACCAGGCAGGGCTGCAAAAATGAAGTGGCATGATGCTCTACTACTACCACTATCATTACTGCTACTATTGTTTTAAAACCCCTAAGTGCTTCTTCCAAAGAGAGATGGTTATAAATTAGGACTGATTTGAGAACTGCTGTGGTTCTGGTTGGTCAAAGCAAAAAGCAAGACCTTTTAGCAGGAATATGAAATTTGCAGAACGGTTCTATCTTTTGCTCCCTCCCCCTAAGATCTATCCTGAGAGAGCATTTTGAGAACTAGTCCCTTTTGCTTAAAGTGAACTGCTAAAGTGAGTTTAACAATGCATTTGAAATGTGGTACGATGAAGCTTTAGAGAGCAAGGGATCAGACAGAAATTTAAGTAAAGAGAGAAAGAATAGGATCGGTGGAAAACATCATGTGTATCTTTTTTCTAGTCCAGAAGGTCACTAAATCTGAATATTGAGATTTCCTTAGACATTCTATCCCTCGTACTGAAACATCATACCATTATTGGCATGGAAAGAAAGCCAGTTCTAATGGTTTACATATTTATTTCTTATGGTATCTCTCCAGGAGAGGAAAACAATCAGGTAGTTTGTGTTTTCTCTGTAATTCAGCACATCTAATTTGATAAACATTTGTAAAGTACCTACTATGTGTAAGGCACTGACATGTTTGGAAGATGGATGGGTTTATGGGAAAACAAGTACCATTTTATATTTCATGAATCCCTTTATTATTCTGGTAAAATCTATAGCTCTTTTCTTAGAATCATATTTTTAAAATGAGCAAATATGAAACATAATTACAAAGGAAATCAATTAAATTGGTACAGAATCTGTATATATTATTTGAAGAGGGGGAAAAATACTAAAAATTGGGGCCCAGGGCCAAGAAAGTTCTCTTGCAGAAGGTAATAATGGAGGAAGCTAAATATTTTAAGAAGTAGAAAAGGGAGTTGAGTACATTTGAGATATGGAGGACCTCACCTGGGCAAAGGTATGGAGATGAAGGATGGAATGTCATACACACAAGGAACAGCTTATAGGTCAGTTTGCCTGGAACAGAGAGCATGAAGGGGCACAAAAGGAAAAATGATTAGTAAGATAGGTGAGAGTTATATGTTGGAGAGTTCAAAATGTCAAACCAAGTTGTGGGCATTTTATCCTGAAGGCAGTTGGCAACACCTGAAGATTTTTCAGTAGGGAATTCACATGATCAGATCTGTATTTTGGAATTATCATTTTGATTACTCTGTGGAGATATGGAGACTAATTTGTAAGTTATTGCCAGCCTAGGTTAGAAATGATAGGGGTCTGAACTAGAGTAGAGGTGGATGAGGGGAGTGATGGGACCTGAGACCAGAAACTTATGACAATAGAATAAGAGACTTGGATAACTGATTGGATAACTTGGATAGCTACTTAGGTTAGGAGAGAAAGAAAAAGTCAAAGATGGCTTTACTATTGCGAACCTGTGTGTCTGGAGAGATGGTGGTATTCTCAACAAGAAATAGACATGTTTGGAGGATGGATGGGTTTATAGGAAAAACAAGTACCATTTGGAGTATGTTCAATTTGAGATACATATAGAATGTCTAGGTAGGGTTGCTCAGCAGGCAGTGCATTATAGGCATGGAGGACAGATACTAGGGTAAGATGTATAGATATTGAAGTTAGCTGCAAAGAGACAAAAGTTAGATTAAGATAATTATAGCTGAGAGTATACTCTAGGCTTGGGAGATAGCCTAGATACATGGACAGAGGCAGGAAAGAGTAGGGCAAGATTGCAGAAGAGCTCAGAGGCTGAAACAGTTTGCCTGAAACAAGGAGTGTGTGAAGGGGGCAAGTATGAATTATCTGGAAAGGTAGTTGGAGTCAGATTATAGTGGACTTCAACTGCCTAACTGAGAAGTTTGTATTTTATTCTATGGGAAATAGAGAGCCCTTGAAGACCCTAGAACAAAGAATAGTGTGGTCTGCAATGTGCTTTGGAAGCTTACTTTTGACAACTGTGTGGAAGATAGGTTTGAAAAGGGGAAGACTGGAAGCTGGGAGACCAATGAGAAAGTTATTTCAATCATCCAAGTAAAAGGTAATGAAGATCTGAACTAGGGGGTAGCTGTGTAAGTAGAGAAGGGGATAAATAGACACATTTGGGGGATATAGAACTACCAATGTGAAATATGATCAGAGTGGGGTATGTTACCTTCTACATGAGAACTACCAAGATGTGAGATGAACACAGTGGAAAGAGACAAAGGGAAGAGAAATGGAAAAACAAGGAAAGATAGATGAGTCCAAGAATCAAGCCTGGATGACTTGGAGGTTTTGTGATTCCCCACAGAAACAGAAGAGTTAGGGAAAGGGACAAGTTTTGGGTAAAAGATTATGAATTCAGTTTCATACATACCAAGTTTAAGGTACCAAATGGACATCCAAATGGGGGGAAAAGAAGGGTTGGACTGGGGAACCAGAATTCTCAAATATTCCTTGAACAACCTGACATTCCCCCAAATACCTTTCTTTTCTTTTTGTTTTGTTTTTTAGGTTTTTGCAAGACAATGGGGTTAAGTGGCTTGTCCAAGGCCACACAGCTAGGTAATTATTAAGTGTCTGAGGCTGGACCAGGGCTGGCTCTATCCATTGCACCACCTAGCCGCCCCTCCCCCAAATATCTTTCACCTGGCTTATGAGGAGCAAGCTTTCTAGAAGCCTGGTATTCATCTCTCTAAGCTCATGTCCCCATTAATTGTGCTACCAACTGCCTATAAGTTGATAGATTATCAAATCAGGGTTAGAGGAAGAAATGAAGATAGATAAGGTTGGTTAAGAATATTGCTATATTTATCTTTCAATGTGATAAGAGAGAATCTGTATATATGTATAACAAAGATCCCAAGATTCATCAACACTGTCAAATGACTACTGTCCACTTCACATGGGACACAAGTGATACTGCCAGAAGGAACCTAAATATAAATTTCTAAAGTTTATAAAGTTTTGAGTGAGAAAGAGAAAGCCATAGGTACAGGTTGTTTTTCCTTACTGTTGCCAAGTGAAGACAAGGGATGCATGAGAGAAATTGGATAAGGAAGTGGTATCTGAGAATTCTGGAATGTGGATTAAATATAGGCATGATAGTGGAGTAGATATAACAAAGCTAGTAACAATGTATTTGTTAGGTGTCTTGAAAATTCCATGAAAAGAACTTTAAAATAGGGATAGGGAAAGGGGGGAAAAAACTGCAGGCTAGATACCATAGAAAGAAGTTACAATAAAGAAAGAATAGTAGACAATAGTTTACAAGAGACAGACTTCAAGATAGGCACTATTAGAAAAAATCATAGCCTTAGATTTCTACACTGAAATTCCCCAAATTTAGATAAGAGAAATTGTAGTTCCTAATTTAAAGAGGCAAATTTGACACCCCCCCCACCAGTGATTATTGAGTGTTAGTGGGATGAAACCCATGACTAGAATGTGGCTTTGAATGGGTGTACTTTATTTAATAGAAACAGAATAAATAAAAAGGGTATTGGAACAGGCACTATTATATATTAAGAATATATACTTAAGAGAAAATTCATGGGGAGGGAGAAACATGGGATGAAGGAGTATGTAGGGGAGGTGGGGAAAAATGAATGAAAATCCCTTAAAAAGCATGTGGAAACATGGCAAAAATATGGTATAGAGGATGGCTGGGGAGATGTAGCATGTGCTCATCAATGAGCATAGCCCCAAGGTGTGAAACAAGTGATTTGTGTCAGGAGAGTACAATCTTAAGACATGGGAAAGATAAGTTTCACTCTCTGGCCTGGCATAGAACCATTAGATTTGTGCTGGGAGACTTCAGTTATCCAAACATTGCTGGAGCTTCCTCTCGTCCCAAAACAGAACAACTAACAACTTCTTGACTTGACTTAATATTTTTATCTTTCAAAAGATGGGGTAATTACTGATAGGAAAGAACTGGTTATAGGGGTAGAAGTTATGGCAGTCTTGTTTGGAAGTGACCACTTTCTCCTAGAATCTGTGAGAGAGGAGAGAGATGCCAGTCATTTATCAATCATATACCCCAGGATTTGGCAAAGTCACTTTCAAAGTGTTTAAAGGATGAGTGAGAATCTATGGTTTAAAAATTCTAAAGGGGAATTCAGATTGAGAGGTATGAGTCACCCAAGAATGAATTTTGAAGCCACAAAAAAAATGTATTCAAAGGAGAGGGGGAAAGGGAGTTGTTTGAAGAGACCAGTTTGAGTGCAAGGGGAATCTATCAACTTAGATTAAAAAAAAAGACATACTAAAAGTAGAGAAACAAGTGTAGGTAATAGAGGTTAAATATAAATGAATGTAAAATACTCTAAAAACAATGTCAGGAGTGGTAGTGTTTAGTGAGACTGGTAAGAAAAACTTATAACAATGAAACTTTTTGTATTTAACTTTATTGGGGGGAGAATCTAAAAAGACAGGACTGTTGCTTATGAAAGGATGAATAGATAGCAAAAGAGAAGGTAAAGCTGTTCAACTTTTATTTTGTTTCTGTTCTCTGCCAAGAAGTAACTTTGTATTGAAAATGAGAACAAAAATTGACTAACAGTGTATATTGATTCCCAAGATAGGTAACAATAAAAAAAATCTAGTTGGCTTTGAATTTACTAGCTGAGATGAATGAAATATGGGAGGGGGGTACTGAAGGAGCTAGAAAATGTGGTTACTAAGCCTGATATTTGAAAGAGTATGGAAAATGGGAGAGTTATCAGAGGATTAGAGTTGGGTAAATGTCCCAATTTTCAAAAAAAAAAAAAAGAATCTTCAAATTATAATCTTGTTAATTTCCCTTTGAGTCTTGGGATTATTCTAGAACAAAATCATTAAAGAGATGGTTAGTGAACATCTAACAAGGGAAATGAGGATTATCAAGAACCAGCATGATTTCAATAAGGACAGGTTGTACCAGGTTAACTTTATTGCTTTTTTTTTTTTTTTTGGCAGTGTTACTAAACTAGGGGCTGAAGTAGATAGAGTTGATCTAGATTTTAGCAATGCATTTGACGCTATAAAGTATCTTATACTAGTCTGATATTAATAAAATGAGATTCTGAGATGGTTGAATTGTTGTACTCAAGAAATAGTCCTTAATGAATTGTTCATGTCAACTTGGCAAGAGGTGTTCATATCTATTGGCAAGGGAGTTGTTTGAAGAGACCAGTTTGAGTGCAAGGGGAATCTACTAACTTAGATTAAAAAAAAAAGACATACTAAAAGTAAATAAACAAGTGTAGGTAATAGAGGATGAATATAAATGAATGATAAATCTTCTAAAAACAGTATCAGTGAGTCAGATGAAAGCATAAATAGTATACTCTTAGAAATGGCGAATTTTGCAGATGACATAAGGTTCTGAGGGATACAAAGCAGAAACTGGCCAAGATTTTACAAAAGAACCTGTCAGGATAGAGGCTTGTACTGGATCTAGTAAAATGGAATTCAACAATGATATATGTAAAATCTTACACTTGGGTTCAAAATAGTCACTTTACAAGATGGGGAGGCATGATTAAATGGCAGTTTAGAAAAAGATTGAGGGGTTTTAGAAGTGTACAGCCTTAAATAAAGTTAGCCATGTGATGTGGTGGCCAAAAAAACCTAATGTGAGCTTGAACTTAATAGAATCTGAACTAACATGATCAGGCTACAACTAGAAAATAGTGGCAGGAGGAGGTATCTTCTTACATTTTTCTCTGAGGAAAAGCTTGCCCTTTATACTTTTACAACATTTAGTTTTGTTAGTTTTGTGTCATTGTTTTTCCATTTATATTGTTTTCCTGACTTTACCATGCACCAATTCATGCAATTCTTTTCATTGTTTTTGCATACAGCAGTTTGATGCTTCTTCTTAATTTTTTTTAAAAAAAATTTCTTTACTTTATTTACACATTACTAAAATGTTCTTGTTGTAAGAGTAAATATAATACCCCCTCCCTCCACAAAAATGTAAAACCTCATGAGAAATAAAGTGAAAGAGAGAAAAAATGTGTTTCAGTCTGTGTTCTGATATCATCAACTCTGTCTTGGGTGGATCACATTCTTTATCATAAGTCCATCAGATGCAATACATTTTTGGACAGGGCCAGGATGAAAGGAGAGAGAGAGAATAGAATAAATGAGAGTAGGGAGAAATAGAGTGGAGGTACAGCTAGTAATAGCAACTGAGGGAAAAATATTGAAGCAACTTCTCTGGTGGACTTATGATAGGGAATGCAACCCACCCCGAGAGACAGAGCCATTGAAATCTGAACACAGACTAAAGCACAATTTCTTTTTCTCTCTATTCTTGAGGTTTCCCATCTTCTTGGGGGGGGGGTTATGTTTATTCTTATGTTTACTCTTATAACATTCAATTTACATCACTGTATGGCATGGGAACAATGTAGAGACTGCCAGACAGCCTTCGGGGATGAGGGAAAGGAAGAGGGGAGAAAATTGTAGAATTCAGAGCCTTGCAAAAAATGATGGGTACATATTACTATTGTACATAATTGGAAAACAAATAAAATGTATCAATCCATCAGAGAAGTTACTTCCATATTTTTCCTGTTCCAACAATTGCTGTTGCTGATTATAATTCCCTTCACCCATTCCTCCCCACTACCATCTATTATATTTTCTCTCTCCTTTCACTCTGTTCCTCTTCAAAAATGTGCTATGGAGCAGCCGAGTGATGCAGTGGACAGAGCACCAGCCCTGGGGCCAGGAGACCCCAAGCCCACATCCCACCCTAGAGACACAGCAACTACCCATCCCCATGGTCCCACCACCCTGCAAAAAATAAAAAAGAAAATGTGTTATATCTGACTATCTTCTTCTATGATCTGCCCTCTTCTCTATCACCCACAACTCTCCTTCCCTCCTGTTGTCCCCCTCTCTCCTTTTTCTTCTAGATTTCTATGCTCTATTGAGTGTGTATGGTATTTCCTCTCTGAGCCATTTTCTATGAGAATGAAGGCTTGCTCATTCCCCCTTGGCCTTCCCCCCCTTCCATACCATTGCAAAAGCTATTTCTTGATTCTTAGATGAAATATCTTAGCCTTAACCTCTCCTTTCTCTTAGTCCTAGTACATTTCCCCTTCACCCATTGACTCCATCTTTACAATATATTATATCTTCAAATCCAGTTCCCTCCTGTGCCTTGTCAATATATATATATATATATATATATATATATATATATATATATATATATATATATACTCTATTAAATGAGAAGGTTCATATGAGTATTATCAGTATCATTTTTCCATGCAGGAATACACAGTTCATCATCATTAAATCCATCATAATTTACCCTTCTCTTCCACCCTCTTTATGCTTCACCTGAGTCCTATACTTGAAGATAAAACTTTCTTTTCAGTTCTGGTCATTTCAATAGGAACATTTGAAATTCACCTGTTTCATTGAAAGTTCATTTTTTCCTGTGGAAGAGAATGTTCAGTTTTGCTGGGTAGTTGATTCTCAGTTGTAATCCAAGCTCTTTTGCCTTCCGGAATATTATATTCTTAAGATGGATGCTGCTAAATCCTGGGTAATCCTGACTACAGTTCCATGATATTTGAATTATTTCCTTCAGGCTCTTTGTAAAATTTTCTCTTTGACTTGGAGTTCTGAAACTTGGCTATAATATTCCTGGGATTTTTTTTCAGATCTCTTTCAGGAGGAGATCAGTGGATTCTCTCAATTTCTATTTTTCCCTCTGCTTCTAGGATATCAGGGCAATTTTCCTTTAGAAATTCTTTAAAAATGAGATCATGGCTCATTTTGTGATCCATTTCAGGTAGTCCAATAATTTTTAAATTATCTTTCCTGGATCTATTTTCCAGATCAGTTTTTTTTCAAAGAGATATTTCACATTTTCTTCTACTTTTTCATTATTTTGGTGTTGAATTATTGTGTCTTGATTTCTCACAAAATCATCAGCTTCCTTTAGCTCCATTCTATGTTTGAAAGATTTGTTTTCCTCAGAGAACTTTGTTATCTCATTTTCCATCTGGCTAATTCTGCTTTTTAAAGTATTCTTTTCCTCAATAACTTTTTGACCTGTTTTATCCCTTTGACCTATTTTTTTTTTGCAAGGCAAATGGCTTGCCCAGGGCCACACAGCTAGGTAATTATTAATTGTTTGAGACCAGATTTGAACCCAGGTACTCCTGACTCCAGGGCTGGTGCTTTATCTACTACGCCACCTAACCTCCCCCCCTAAACTGGTTTTTAATATGTTATTTTCTTCAGCATTTTTCTTTTGGATCCCCTTGACTAAGCTGCTGGCTTTGTTTTCATGATTTCCCATTTCTCTCTCATTTCTCTTCCCTTTCTTGATTTTCAAAATGTTTTTTGAGCTTTGTCATAGCCTGAGCCCAACTTCTATATTTATTTCCTGGAGGATTTAGATACAGGAATTTGGACTTTCTCATCTTCGGATTGTGTAACTACACATGGTACTCCATGGGACCAAAGTAATTGTCTGTGGTCAGGTTCCTTTTTTTTTTTCCTGTTTACTCATTTCCCCAGTTTGTGCCTGGTTTTGGGGTACTTCCTGAGCTTTTGAGTATTATTGGGACACCCCTGCAAGGACTTCAGTATATGAGGCTCTGACTGCCCTCCTGCCTGTGTTCTGCACATCCCTCTGCCCCAGGGATTTGGTTTTTGAAATATTTTGGAGAGTGCTCTTAAGAAAGGCTGTTCTCCTGCTGCCATCTTGACTCCACCCCCACTATTTGTTGCTTCTCTAAATGAAACATTTTAGTTTATATCTTTGTTTGAATATCACCAAATTCTCCCCCTCCTCTTTTCCTTTTCTTAGAACAACAAATTTTTTTTAATAAAGAAAGAAAAAATCAGTAAAACACATGGATACAATAAAAAAACAACAAGGTAATGTTCCACGCCTCTAAGTACCTCCTGCCTATGCAAAGGAAAATATTTCCTCATAGTTCTTATTTGAGGGCAATGCTTATTCCTTACACTAGAGTTTTGCAATTTTCAGTTGCTTAGCATTGCTAATTCTTTCTGTTCTATACTGTTGTAGTCATTGTGTGTTTGTGCTTTTTTTTTCAGTTGCTCAACACTGCTAATTCTTTCTGTTTTATACTGTTGTAGTCATTGTGTGTATGTGCTTTTTAGAACAGTTGTACTAATTCACAGTTTTAACAACAGTATACCAGTGTGCTTGTCTTTCTACAAACCCTCCAACATTTGCTGAGTTTGGGGTGAAATCTTTCTCCCCCCTTTTTTATTTTTTTTATTCTTCCCAGTTGTGTGTGAAAATAATTTTAAAAAATTCATTTTTAAAACTTTGAGTTTCAAATTATCTCAAATTAACTCAACAATTGATCATTTGGAACTATATTTTCATGTAGTTGTTAGTTTTCAATTCTACTTCCAAGAATTCTTTTGTTCATGTCTTCTGACCTTTTATCTTGTTATGTATTATTGTTTGTGGTTCCTACATCATGGAACCCCATAAAATGAATGAAGGTTTAGATGAGGTAAATACACAGTCTAATAAAGGATTCTTGGGAAAATCAGTGAGAGGTTTGTTCTTTTCAACCTATTCACTCACTATCTAATCCTACCAACCTTTCTGAAGTGCTAGTCTTTAAAGGTTAACAATGACTTGGGAGATTGTTTAAGAGGTAACATAGGAAAATAATAGAAATCACATCATTCATCATGGATGCTTTTTGATGACCTTCCAGTATATGGATATAGTTGCAATTTTAGTTGAGTCTGATCTGAATTAGACCAAGTAACTTTTACCAGTCACTTCCTTTTCCTGGGCTTTGGTACCTTTTGCTAAAACATGAGAGAGTTGACTTAATGGATCTATTCCTATTCTAATAATTCATCAATTTTATGAATCCTTAAGATATCAGAGGTCATAGGAATATAGATTTATATCTAGAAGGGATCTTAGAGATCATCTAGTCCCAAATCCTCATTTTATACAGTTAAACAAACAAATCTGGAGGAATGACTTGCGCAGGATCACTGAGATGGTAAATGGCAAAGGATCAGGCATATTTTCCCTCTCTTAACCCTTTCCCCTTTTTTAAATCTTTTATTTCTGCCCCTCTCAATTTAAAATTTTTGAACTTTAAAAATAGTATTTACATATAGTTAGTAGTACACAAAAAATTCCATGTGAATTGTAAATCATTGTTCCATTGCTTTTCTTTACAGTAAATTATTATCTTCCTTGTGTAAATTGCTCTGGTTCTGTTCACTTCAATTTGTAGCAAATATTTCACAAGAAACCATCTCTTTGATCATCTGTTATAGTACTACAATATTTTATTACATCACTATGCTACTATTTGTTCAGGATATTCCCCCATTGCCTAAGAGTTGGCAATCTAAGCTACCTATTATATTTTAGGTATTTGCTTCTCTTCCCTCCCTCATCCCCTTACCCACCTTCAGTTTTCCTCTTCAGGTTATGGAAATTTGTTTTGCTTGTGACTTTACAAACCTGAGACCCTTCTTAGCTCTTATCTTCTATTGTCTAAACACTTGTTTCTTGCTTAGGTTAATTTATTTCTATACCAAACTCTATGTATGTATGTGTATGTATTTTAAGCCTCCTTTTATCTATTCAGATAATAATAAAAACATCTAATGCTCATTTCCTTCAACTGTTCCTATATGTCTTTATTTTCTTCTTTTTGCTCACCGCAATAGATAGTTCCTCCTTTCTATACTAGCATATTCTTCCTCCTTTTACCCTATTCTTTCTCTTCTTCAAATCCCCAGAACTAAAACAATCTCCTTTTGTTTGTTTGTTTCTTTAAGTTTTTGGCAAGGCAAATGGGATTAAGTGGCTTCCCCAAGGCCACACAGCTAGGTAATTATTAAGTGTCTGAGACCAGATTTGAACCCAGGTACTCCTGACTCCAAGGCCGGTGCTTTATCCACTAAGCCACCTAGCCACTCCTGTTAGTTTGTTTTTTAAATTTAACTTCCTTAAATACCCTTTGAAGACATTAAAATTCTGAGGACATAAAAATTAGAATGTTAGCACTACATCTTCATACAGCTTCTTTCAATTATTCAAATAAATTTGCCTTTCTAAGTTTCTCTGAATTCTTGTTTTTAGAGTTGCTTTTCTGCTTTGGTTTTTTTCATAAGAAATATTTGAACAGCCTCCGTTTTCTTCTGTAGGATTATAATTAGCCTTGCAGGGCAAGATATTCTTTGCTATAAGCCTAGCTACTTTGATTTTTTTCTAAGATTTTCTTTTGTTTTTGGTAGAAGCAGTTAAGTCTTGTGAGATTCTGAATGTAGTTCCTTAAAAAATCTTAAACTGCTTTCTGGTTTCTTAAATTATTTTTCTGTTCTTTGGGAGGTCTATTTCTGAAGTACAGTGTTCAAGTTTTAAAAACACACACACACACACACATATATACACATATAGGTGTTCAGAAGTACAGCACAGTTGTTTTTTTATATCAGATATCTTATATTTTCTTCTACTTCTAAAATATTTTAATTTTGTTCTAATATTTCTTGCTGTCTAGTAGAGAGCTCTTTTGGAGTTATTCTAGTTTTTGTGGAGTCTATTTCTTGGGAAAGATTTACTTCTCTTTTAAGCTACTTATTCTCCCAGTTCTTTTGTTTTTTGTTTTGAATTTTTTAATTCATTTTTTCCAGATATTTATGTCCATGTGGACAATTGTTTCCCCTTTATGTCTCTTTTTGCAATTATTAGAGTTACTTCTTCATTTGGGGAAATTCTATATTTTTAATAATTTTTGATACTAGTCAGTGCTTTCTTTGACTTGCTCATCTCTCTAGCTTTAGTTTCCAAATTGGGCCTTCGTTTCAGGACCAGTTTCCTCTCCCTGGGGGTGATAATCTGCCTTGCCTAGTCTCATTTTGGGTTCCCTTAGTTCTTGTGATGACCTCTACCCCCTGAAGTTAGATTTCCCTCTTGGGTGTTTCAGTTTCAGAGAATTATATCTTCAGCACTTTCTATAGTATTTCAGATCAGAGTATTATGGATCTCCAAGTCCCTGGCCTAGGGATGTCCTAGTGTGGCTGCACTAAATGGTTTCAGTGTCCCTGTTCACAAGTTTCCAAAGTCCTGAGGTTTCCCAAGTCCTCTCCCTGGCTATTTCATGGTGTCTTCTGCTCTGGCTGTCTCTGGACACTGAGACTTGCAGGCGACATGTATCTTGTCTCTGGGTACACTGGCACTCTGACCAGAGGGAACCCCTTTTCTATTGCCTGTGGGCTTTTGGCTGACTATAGTTTGGAAATGGAAGAAATCATTGTCATTTCTCATTGAATTTATTGATCCTTATCAGATCTGCTATGAACTCCATGTTGCCAGAGTGTCTTCAGCACCCTTTCCTATTGTATCAGACTACTACTCAAATTCTACACCTATATGTGGAAACCCTTCTTTATAACACCTCTGACAAATGGTTCTCCAAATTCTGCTTGAACATTTCTAGTTATTGGAAGCTTACTGTCTATCCAAGCAACTTGTTTTACTTATTAAAATCACTCTGTTGGGAAGCTATTTTTTATATTGGGTCAAAATTTGCCTTCCAGAACCTTCCATCCACAAGTGATTCATACATTCAATCTAGATGTGATACTTTATTAGTGGTACCCCAGATTTCCTGTGGGCTTTTTCAAGAACTCTGGGGTTTGATAGCCAGACCAGGCATTTCTCTGCCAATAACCTTGTTTCATCCCTTCCTGGGCTCTGTTTTTAAGGAGTAGACTCTCTACCTCTTTCACAGAGCATTTCAATTCAAGAAGTTTTTATTGAACCCCTACTATGTGCAAGACTGTATATGCTGTGAAGAATGTGTGACCTGGCTGCTTTGAAAGTTAAAAATTCCAAGTCCTTGGAATTGTTTCTTTGGATCTAGGCTGCCTGTCCAAGTTTCAACTTCTTCCCCCATCTTCAAGAGGTTAAAAGTGCTTATGGATCTTAAATTCCTTTGTGAGAGACTTCCTCATCTAGCATCCAAACTCCTCGCCCCACATTCTCCTGGCATGTCAATTTGAGACAAGGCTGCAAGGAGCCTATAAGTCATAGGACAATGGAAATGATAGTAGTCTTCAAGCCCATTGATTAATGAAAACATGGCCCATTGGACACAGAGTAGATGGTTATAAATGGTGCTGTCAGGATAAAGTAATTATTGTATTAATAAGGAAGCTGTTCAAAACCAGGGACTGAAATAAAAAAAAGTTGTGATAGAACATCTTGATATACTTGTGCTGGTGTACTGTGATTATGGCAGCTCTGTAGGATACTCAAAGGGAAGTTTTATCCAATCCCCATTGGCTCTCACACATGGCTACATGGCTATGTATTTTTTTTTTTTGACTTAGTACCAGCTCTCACTAGACACTGCCAATCGACTAAAGTTGGTTGCATACACACAGTACCACTTCCAGTAGGAACAGGAAAAAACGAGCATATCTTATTGTACCTGAAACACTCTATGATATGTACTAAATATTATGACTACTCCGAGCCCTGCAATAATTGATTCACCCACACAGCCATTTAGTCTGCGAGCTGTTCGTTTTACAAATTCTACAATCTTTTAGAAATTCTTTCAGTGAAGAAGATTGCTGCCTGGCCTCAGATTCATTATGGTGATTGAATCCTCTTCAATAGAGAACTGTTTAAAGAGAGCACATGCCTGTGTGTCTCACTCAGAGTGAAGGCACATAGGTTAAAAGCTTGTCTGGGTGGCATAATTCACTGCTGCTGTGCCAAACAATCACATCGTATTGTGACCTTCATAAGATACAAAAAGGCAACAGTATGGAGCTAGTCTTTTTTTTTTTTTTAAACCCGCTCACAGTTTTAGCTCCTTAACATCTGAAGCTCAGAGAATTCCTAATTAAATAACCAATTAATAATGTAGAATAGAAAAAGCTATTTTTTCTAGACACAAAATCATAATTAATCAGAGTACAAAAACCTGCCCGTCTTTATATCAGAAAAATATAGACTAGGTATTTAAATATTCCAACACACCTGAACCTTGGCCATCCGTCATTGTTATGACTTAAAACATCTCAGACTAAATTAGGTTTTGTTTGTCTAGAGCAGTGAAAGTCAGATGGCTTGAATGACAAAATTAGAACATGCTCAAATCACTGAAACAAAACTGCATAAAAGGAAAGATGTGCAGAAAGCGGGTTGCTGGTATTAAAAAGAAATCTTCTTTTGCATTTTCTTTTAAATGGCATAGATTTGGGGTCCCTCAATAAAGGTTTCAGGAATATCCTGCTAATTCCTTTATTAAATGCAAAATAAATAAATACATATTCTTGTATTTCTTTATTTGCTTAGTGACTTTTATTTCCAAGCTACCACATTTCCTTATTTATCTCTTCTTTCCCCATTCCCCCCGCCCCCAGTGCCATCATCACCCCAGCCCACCATTAAGGTCAGTTATTTAAGATTTCCTCTTATATGACTCTCTCTGCAGTGTTTTTTATACTGCTTGGAAAATTTACCTTATAAAAGAGACTTATATATACCATCTCACAATTTATACATGGAAGTAGTATATACATACACACACACACACACACACACACACACACACATATATATGTATATATACACACACACACACACACACACACACACATATATATATATATATATATATATGGATTAACTGAAGGTCATTGTTTACCAGTGGTCCATTAAACAATAGGAAATAAAGGTGTATGGGTGTATTTATGAAGTTTGCATTTGGATTCCATTCATTTAGCAAAAATATACTTTGTCCCAATGATCTGTCCACTTGTCTGGTAGAGGAGAGAAGATTCTAATCCTGCCCTCTAGTTTACAGTCTACTTGGGGAGATGACTTGCAAATACTCAGATGCCTAAGTTCTCTCTTAGACAATAACAGTATCCAGAAGAGGGACAAATTAGGTCAGAAGGGAAGGAAAAATCTTCATAGAGGAGACCTCTTACCAGTGGCTTGCAAAGGAAGCAAATTTTCATTATAGTTTTGCTTTATGATTTAATGATACTCACTGAGAATGTTTATTTTCTTCCAAGTTTGTGAAGTCAATTAAATGCTAAGACTGATCTCATATTTGTTGCCAGTGCTGGAAAGAGGAATCTTTAAGTTACTCAATTGACAGAAATCTTACCAGAGGAGGATTGCAGTCATCATGGTTCAATTTTTTTTTCAGATGATTTCTAAATTTATGTCTTTAGTTAATTTACCTTCTCTGGGTCTAGGAATAATAGTAGGGAGAATGGACATTAGGATGTGTTTGCCTTATGGGGTCCTAGGCTTCAACCCTGTTGCTCTCAGTCATGGAAAAATGCTTAATAAATGCCTATTGTTTGTTGACTGACAGCTCAAACTAGGCAGCATTTGTTTTACCTTGAGTAACATGCTGTGCACACATATATAAAACATATGTGTATATGTATATATTTTAAGATTTATATAGCTAGTCCTGGAATATTGGCTTCTTCTCATTTGAGGAAAAATAAAATTTCAACTCCAAGGAATATGTATGGTGATGGATGTAGCTGGTAAAGAATGTAATATAGTACCAGTATGAGGGGAAGGGTGCAAGAGGGAACAATCATAAAAAGAAAAGAAAAGGAAAAGAAAGGAAAGAAAAATATTGAAGAGATTCTTTACCATCAGAAATTAGGTGACTCTTTGGAGATTGAGTGGTTTCAGCTATGTAACGATGCTATTTATTTAAAAAGATTGTTTGGAAATTGTAGAGGGAGAAATGGCACCCCTACCAATCTTTCTATTTTGAGTGACACAGAACCAAAAATCCTGAGAGGATTTATAGGTCAGGGCCATCACCAGAGGAATCCTCAGGATTGTAATTGTGGCAATTTACATGCATCTTTGGGATAAATGATTGCTTATTCAAGAAATTCTGTTTGTTTCTATTCTTTAAGCACAACTTTATTCAATCTTATGAACCACCTACTCGAGGGATTTGATCTCAATTGAGGAAATTGACCTCAGTGTACCTGGGATGTGCTCTCTCTCTCTCTCTCTCTCTCTCTCTCTCATATAGATAAGAGTACCTGGGATGCTATATACATATACATACAAACATAAGTGTATATATGTATACACTATATAAAGTTTTCTGGTATACACACACACATACACACACATATATACATATATATTTACTATATAAAGTTTCTTTGATGGGTGAAAATGATCCAAGAGAGTGGAGAGATGCTCCAAGGTATATCTATTCCCTTCATGTCCTGAGACATGTGACTTTGATATGAGTTAAATATCAATTGTCTTTCCTTTACTTAGTGACTTTTATTTCCAAGTTACCACATTTCCTTATTTATCTCTTCCCCTTTCTCCAGCCCATTTGCCAGTCCTATGAAATGGGCCCTATGAAATATATATATCATTTTTTTTCAAGGCAAGGGTGTTAAGTGGCTTACCCAAGGCCACACAGCTAGGTAATTATTAAGTGTCTGAGGTCAGATTTGAACTCAGGTACTTCTGACTCCAGGGCTGGTGGTAAGTAAAAAATGATGGAGCAAAGATCTTAGCCAGTGTTTTCTGACTTCTCACATTTTTAAGGCAGTATTTCATAAAGGAAAGGACATTGAATTTGTCAGATGATGGGTTCAAATCTCAATCTCAGCTCCTATATGATTTTGTTTAAGTGATTTAACTTCAGTTTCCTCATCTGTAAAAATGACAATGTCTAGTCCACTAGATGACCTTCTGAAGGTCCCTTCCAGATTTAAACTATAATCCTGTAGTTCTTTTTCTCAAAAGAATGCCCCAGGGGTGCATTGAAGGCTTCTTGTAGAAGGAGGAATTTGATATGACTCTTTTTTAAAAAAATTATATAAATATTTTATTTGTTTTCCAGTTACCTAGAATGGTATGAGATCAGTCTTGAAGGAAGCCAGGGAAACTAGAAGGTAGAGTCAAGGAGGGAAATCATCATGGGAACAAACTGTGAAAAGGTACATGGACAGGAGTAAAGTATAAGAAGCCTGGAAAGGTGAAAAATGCCAGGTTGTGAAGGTTTCTTAATGTTATGCTATTATAACTTTTGCAATTCATGCAATGATAGTTTTCAACATTCATCTTTTTGTAAGATTTTGAATTCCATATTTTTCTACCTCTCCTCCCTTCCCTCCCCCTCCCAATGACAACAAGTAATCTGATATAGATGTACAATCATGTTCAACATATTTCCATATGTTGTGAAAGAATAATCAGAACTAAAGGGGAAAAAAGCATGAGGGAAAAATCCCATAAAACAACTTTTAAAAAGTGGAAACAGTGTACTTTGGTTTATAGAGTCTACAGTTTTTTCTCTGGATGTAGGTGGTATTTTCCAGTGTAAAGGACTTTAAAAACCAAGCAGAGACTTATGTTAGATCCAGGAGGTGACAAAGATCCAATAGAATTTATTGATTAGAGGAATGGCATGGTCAGATGTGAATTTTAGGAAGATTACTCACTTGAGTGGAGGACTGGAATATGGAGAAATCATCCAAGAAATTATTATAATAGTTTAAAAGTGAGTAATGAGGGGCCACACCAGGATAACAGCTATAACTAGAGAGAAAGAAGCATTCCAAGGAGATGTGGCTCAGAGAGAATAGAGGAATAATTCGCTGGAACTGAATAAACTGAAGAATTAGGGAGTTAGGGTATTTGAAGGAATAAGTATTAATGTATGTGTTGAAATCTTCTAGAATAGGGCAGCTAAGTGATGCAGTGAATAGAGCATTGGCCTCAGAGTCAAGAACTGGAATTCAGTGTGACCCTGGGCATATCAATTAATTTCAATAAAAAGAAAAAAAATCTACTAAGAGTGCAGAATTTCGGGTGGAAAGATATCAGTTGTGATCTTATTGAGGAAGAAAAAAATATCCTGGATTTGGTGGATGAAAAATTTGGATTAATGAACTTCAAAGGAGGAGAGATTACTTAATGATAGGGGTAGAGGGAGAATCTGTAAGTGGCATTAGGGAGAAAGGTGTATTCTTTCCTGCCATGTCCAGTGAATTGAGAGGTAAAAGTGAAAGTCAAACCAGGTCTGGAAAGAGTGTCTAAAGATGCTATTCTTTCAGGAGGGAGCTGGGTCTCAGGGAGAGTTAGAAGATGGAGTGAGAAAAGGCTTAAGATGAAAGCAAGCTCTTTAATCATAGAACAAACATTTCAGAAAGAACAGTGGAAGCGATGAGTAGATTAAGAGTGGGACATTTGTGGGGTAGAGTTGAGGGAAATAGGAGTAAGGGAGTAGGCACTAAGGAATAGGGTTTGTGCAATGATATTTAGGGCTTCAGAATTCCTGGGATGGGGAGACTGCGAGGCAAGAATACATTAATCACTGAAAAATAAATCAAAGCAGAACATCAGTGGATGAAGAGGTTAGAGGGAAGCAGATGATTAAATTGCTGTCTAGATGTCCAGTCTCATATTTGGTGCTGATGTTCTGTGAGAATTAGGAGGCAGGAACAGTCCATTCATGTGGAGCTGATTTAAGAAAGTCTTCTGAAGGACCGGCAAATGGGCTGGAGAAAAGACAGACCAGTAACATAGGTCTGGGGATGATGCAATATGAGGTAAGTACCTGCTTTAACTTACAACCATTTTGGGGGGTAGAGACTCCAGGAATTATTCCTTGATCCTCTTCTACCCCACCTGTTTTATAGAGGCTTAGAGAGGTAAAGTGATGAAGAATTCTGGAGTCAGAGGTTCTGGGTTCAAATATCACTTCTGATGATTATTATCTGTGTGACCTTGGAAAATCACTTAATTTGCCTCAGAATCCTCATCCTCTAAAATGAGGGGTTCCACTAGACAGGCTCTGCATCCCTTCTAGCTCTATGTCTCTCTGATGCTAAGTGTCGGAGGCAAAATTAGAACCTAGTTCTCTCCTGATTCAAAGTAGGACTTATCCTACTACTTTATGTGACATTGAATGCAGTGGTTCTTAATTTTTTTTTGTTCTGCAAACCCCTTTCAACCAAAAAGAATTGTTGTGACCCCCCAGGGTAATTTAATATACTACTCATAATATTTTAGATTTATTCATTAAGTGCTTATAATAACTTTTGCCCAAAAAAGCTCCAAATTAAAATTTACATTGCATAATTATAATTATAAAATTTTATTCTGCTTATAATTAATAAAACTCTAAATATAAAATTATAAATCTATAATTATACAATAATTATGAATATTTTATGTATGACATTCTGTAGGAATTAAAAGAAGTAATCCACAAAGACCTCATATGCTTACTATTATCTATAACTCTATATTAAACATTTTTATACATTTTTAAAATATAAATGATATTTTAATGAAATAAGTACAACTTGGAAGATGTTTAGCACAATATAATAATCATATGTAAACTTAATTTTGATATTCAACTTTTTTTTATTTGAACAAAGGTTTGCAATATTTGGCTCAACACCAGGTAAACAGGGTCTTAAATCTGGTTCTACATTAAGTTTGTTTCTGTATTTTGATCTGAAGCAAGAATAAAGTGAAAATGCTTACTCACACAAATATGTGGTGGAAAAGGGCAGGGGAATGTTATAAGTTCTTATGCTGGGAAATGGAATTGAATTTATTTATTTTTAACTTAACTGATTGACAAAAATGATTAGTTAATTATGATATAAATTTTTTTCTACTGACAAATAACAGACACCATAGAAAATGATAAATATATGTATATTTAAAATTCACTTTCACACATTGCTTCCTTCAAAAAATGTTTATATATATACTAACCTTTATAAGAAAGGACTTTCTTCAGATGTGAATTTCTTTTTTTACAGCCACTTGTGCCCTGGCTATAGTCTTAAATACCCAACCATTGTTGTCAACCAGATAATTTGGGAATCTTTTATGAAGAAGAATAAGTAACATCAGTTTAACTCAGAAAACTGACTAAATGCTGAACTGACAGGCAATACAAGGTTTGTTTCTGCAGTATTTATGTGATGATCCATGATGGTTTCATGATGACTTGTAAAGCTTATGCCTAGAGAGTGTGGTTTTTCAATTTAACATTTATATGGCAAGAGTACAAATGCTTGTAATCTTGATTTTGAGATTACCCAGCTGAGTAGGGTAGGATTTCCGAATGACAAAGGGGAATGAGGGAACTATTTTGGGGCAGTGCACAATATGTAAATGAGGGTATATGGCTATATTTGACCATCTGTTGGGAATCAGTTTGCATGTAATTGTTGAGCCCTCATGTTTGGTTTGAAAACAATTTGATGACAAGTTGAGAAACTGTAAGAACATGTTCTGCTTAGAGGCAAGTAACAGTTTAATAAAATCACTGCATGAACACAAAATTATTCTGTGCATGATCAAGATAGTGTTGCATCATTATAGAAACAAAGCTATAATGCTTTAAACATATACATACTTGTCACACAGGAAAAGACAGATTTTTAAAATAATTGAACAGTTATTTCCTGTTTAAGATATTATTAAGGAATTTTTAGCATGAATTCCTCATAAATTATTACAAATAATTAAATGTGAACCTCTACTCCATGACTAGTACATGACTACTAGCATGACTTCATGGCCAGTTTACATGACTAGTAGAAGAATCATAATTTGAGCCCTGGTTTTCTAAATTCAAGTTCAAATTTCTTTCTATTTGTACCAAGCTGTCTGTCCCTTTGAGGTATTTTTTTGCTTCATTTTAGATATCTTCCTTTTATATTCTCTGGTTGCCTGCAGAAAGCAACACATGCCAGGTCTCTCACTGAATATTCCTTCTCTCATGCCATCCCCAAACTGAAGCCAAAAAGAAAAATAAATATCCTTTCTGGGGGGAAGCTAGGTGGAGCAGTGGATAGAGCACCAGCTTTAGAGTCAGGAAGACCTGAGTTCAAATCCAACCTCAGACACCTAATAATTACCTATGTGACCTTGGGAAAGTCACTTAACTCCATTGCCTTATTAAAAAACCAAAACAAAAAAAAAATCCAACATACCTTCTGGCTTCTCACAGCTGCCTCCAAATACATCTAGTCACTCAATATCATCTCTTCTTTGAGAGAATTTACTCCACCCATCTATATAACTTTTCCCAAATCCTTGTTTCAGGCATTTGCTGACCTTTAGATCACACCCCCTCTTTTCTTAAGTTCAGTATAGGGATGATATTTTACTTCCATTCCAACTTCTATCCTTATACTTGATGACATGGTCCAGAAAACTCCTAGGAGTATTTTTGGTGATGGTTTGTCTCCACACTAGACATTTCCCATGCTTTCTGCTCTATCCTTTTCTGCAACTCCCCTCTTATTCTCCCCATTCTCCTCAATTTCTATAATCCCTTATGCCCAGAACTATACACTATAGAAAACTTTAGTTTCTATTTTTTTGAGATTATCAGAGTTAAGTGACTTGCCCAATGTCACCTCATTAATGTCTGAAGCCAAATTTGAACTCAGTTCCTTCTGATTTCCAAACAAATCTTCTTTCTACTATCTGTCCCTATTTTTCTCCTTCCTTCCTTCTTTCTTTCCTTCCTTCCTTCCTTCCTTCCTTCCTTCCTTTTCTTTCTTTCTCTTTGTTTCTTTTCTTCCTTCTTTCCTTCCTCTCTCTCTCTCTCTTTCTCTCTCTCCTTCCTTTCTATATTGAAATATAGGAATGTTGAAATTTCACTTGAAATATAAGTGAATTCCCCAGTTTGTTTTTTTGATATGAGGAAGTAAGAAACTACTTTCTCTCAAGTTATCAATGATCTTTCCATTGCCAAATCTGATGATTTTTTCTCAATCCTTATCTTTCTTGATCTCTCACCATAATTTGACACTGAATACCCTTATCTTCCTGGTTATAAATTTTTCTCCCTGGGTTTTCACAGCATTGTACTATTGATTCTCTGACCCATCTGGTTCTTCTTTGATTTTCTTTATTTAACTATGGGTTTCCCTCTACCAAAGATGACAATGCCTAATCACAGAGGATTCATGATTTTCAAAGAATGAGAAATTCCATCCAACTCCTCCTAGTCAAGTATTTTTATACCTCAGATAGGTAAAAGCCATATCTGAGGAATGAAGGCCAGTAGTTCAAGCTGTAATTTTGTGGACAGAGCAAATTCTGAGCACAGTCTCCTTGCTGTTTTAGATAAAAACCTGTCCAGTCTACATGAAATAGATCTTGTTTACATCATGATTGTAGTGACTCTCCTTTTGTTAGGCATATACTCTATTCTCCTCACCATATCTTAAAATCCTTAATGCCCTTCAAGGATTAGCTATTTTCCATGTGAAGAATTTCATGAGCTCTCCCCACTCCTTCCTTCAACCTGAGTTGTTAGTTTTTTCCCCCTTCTAAAATTTCTTTGCATTTGCTTACCTGTGAAGCAAGTGTAAATGTTGTCTACTCACTTATGTGCTCTAGTGGGCTGTTAGCTTCTTGATGGCAGAGACTTTTTAGTTTTTATCTTGATCCCCCTGATACAAATCAGTTAATATAGAGGTAATAGATAATGAATAAATAGTTGTTACCTGTTACTATTCCTCCCAGTCAGGAGGAGAGGGGAAGACCAAGGGCAAGTTTGTCTCATTTGTGGACAATTGAAAAGGTAGGACCAGTCAGCTCTGTGATCTTGTATAAGTTACTTCCCTTTTCTGAGCCTCAGTTTTCTGATCTATAAATTGAGGTGGTTTAATAATATGATATTTAAAATCCTAATTCTAACATATGGATCCCAACTATGTACTGAATCTCAGGATGATTTTTATTCCCTACCAGTATTTCAAAGTTAATGTATTCAAAACTGAACCCATCACCCATATCTGTTCTTCACTTCCATGTTTGTCAGGGGCACCACCCTCTTTCCTGTAACCCATACTTCAAATTTCAGTTACCTTTGACTTCTCCTTTTTTCTGTCCCTTTTCTTCTCATTTCCATAGAGCATCAGTGACTAAATTCTATTGATTTTTTCCCCATTATAAAATGTCTCTTGTAACTCACTTCTTTTCTTTCTTATTGCTACCATCCAAGTTCAGACCCTGTCACATCTGACCTAGACTATTGAAAAGGTCTTCTTCAAACTAGTTTCTTGACTTCCATTCCCTTTAAAGTTCATCCTACACATCACTGAAAATTTAATCTTCCTAATACACCCATACATATGATTGTATTACTTGAAAACTTTTAATAGTTCCCTGTCCCTACCAAATAAAGTTCAAACTCAGCTTGACAATCAAGATTCTACATGCACTGACCCTTACCTTCCTGGATCTCTGGTGGGGAAAACACAGTCATCAAATATTTGTAGGTCTGTCTCACAGAAGAGGGTTTACATTTTTCATACTTGTTCCTACAGAGCAGGACTAGTAGAAGTATTAATGGTAGATATTTCATTGATATGTAAGGAAAAATTTCCTATCTGTCCAAGCTGTCCTTCTGCTGGGGTTGGAGGGATTCCTGGTGTTGGATGTGGAGCACTTGGGTTCAGCTCCTAGTGTGGTGGTTTTGTGACCTTGGGCAAGTTATTCATATTTTCTTGGCCTCAGTTTTCTTATCTGTAAAATGAGGAGGTTGGACTAGAATGCCTTGGAGGCTCACTCTAGTCCTAAATCAACGATCTTATGATCATTCAAGGACAAATTCACATTTCACTTCTTTTCATGAAACTTTCAATAGATTCAAAACTAGGAAGTGATTTCTTCTTCCAGACCCTGTATGACGTTTTATATATATCCAAGTTATTTGGTCTCTCCTCTTTCTTAGACTGTAAATCACTTGAGGGTGGATTTTGTCTTATATTGAGGGGCAGCATGGTATAGTGGAAATCATGTTGGACTTAGAGTTTGGCTTGAATCTCTCCTCCTGCACTTAATAGATTCATAAGCACAGGTAATTTGCTTAACCTCTTTATTCCTCTGTTTCCTCACTTGTAATAAGTATAATAAAACTATTTGTAACATTTATTGACTAGGTTTCTGTGAGGATCAAATGAGCTCATGTAGGTAGAGAGCTTTATAATCCTTAAAATGCTATAAAATTGTAATTCATATAATTATATTATATTATAATTATTATTTTTACCTTATACACAGAATGTATGCTCACTAAAAACTAGAAGATATACAAGAATATTATAATAATGCATGTTTGTACATGGATGTAGTAGGAACATTTATCTTAAGGGCCATCCATTGTAGGTTAGGGAGCTTAGGTTAGGCTAGTTTTTCCTTAAAAGCTATTTAAAAAGTCTTCAAGAATCAACTGATTTAGGGGGCTAACATTAAGGCTGTTGATGTGGCTTCCTGGTCACCTGAATACAAAGATGTGTACGGTTGACCACTGTGCCATCATAGGCAACTCAGGTACAAAGGGGCTATGCTCAGATGAATCAATGATAAAAAAAAACAACCTATTTTTGTTAAATATCTTGTTGAATATCCTTCCTCTGCCATGGCTAAACAAATCTTCTTTTGACAACTTCTAAATGTTTTAGCTGTGTCTCATTTCTTTCTCCTATGGATCCTAAACTACTAGGGGATGGGTCTGTCAGAATTTTGCTATAACAAAGGGGACTTTCAGGAATAATAATCTCTTATATTTATACAGCATTTTAAATATTACAATATGTTTCAAATCCTTTAGCTCATTTGATCTTTACATATCATACCCTTTTGAGGTAGGCATTATATGCAATACTTTTTCCATATTACAGAAAAGGAAAATGAGACACAGAAAAGTTATTTTTTCACTTTCCCAAAAATCATACAACTAGTAAATCTAATAGACATGACTTAAAATTAGCTATGTACTTACTTCCGAGTTCAGCATTCTTTTTTACTAGACTCAGAATTTTTTTTAACTAGATTGTGACACAGCAAAACGAAAAATCATCTGCTGGAGAGAGCCCTTACAGTGAAAGGACTGAGGTTTGAATTCTAGCTCTCTTCTTCCTGCTTACATGACCTTGCATGATCCTTTTTTCTTCCCAAGGACTCAGTTTTCTCATTGTGAAAGCAAATAGTGGAAAGTAGGTAATATCTGAGGTTCCTTCTAATTCTTAATTCCATGAACTCTTCCATTCAAGATGGTGGGAACTCTGATCTACATAGGCCCAGTGAAGAGATCACACTTGGCTCTTTTCAGTGCTGTGCCCTAACACTGCAAATCTCCTTTAACATAAAATTTGTTGTTATCGTAGCAATAAATAATTTTGGTGACAGTTATAGTGTGAGACTTTGTGCAGAGTTTTTTTTTATTGATAAAACTGCTATGAATCAACATACATGAACACAATAAAAATGTGTGAAATATATGCATTAAGGCTGAGGTTTTGTCAATAGGGCAGTCCATTGATCTGCTCTTGTTGCTGTTATTTGTGGAGCTGCACTGTGCAGTTTGCCAGGGTGGCAAATACTGTCTCCCTGAAATGCTTGCTGTGTCTCTCTCTCTCTCTCTCTCTTCATTCTCCAGGCTTACTGTGGGGTATTAGAAGTCATGACCAGTCCAATCATGAGGCAATTTATTTTTTTTTTAAGGGATGTACTCAATTACTGAAGGCAATAGGCCTCTGGGAACAAGAAAGGAAGAGTGGGGTGGTGGAAAAAGGAGTCTGAGTTTGTGCCCAGTTTGCATATGATTTACCATTTTTTTGACCTGGGGTGCATTCCGGTCTCCCTGAGGAATGGATGCCCTCTCACCTCAGTTTCCCTCAAAATTTATCCATCCTTCAGGACCCAGCACATGTCCTCCTCTCTCCATGAAATAATTCCTTCTTCTTACCTCCATTACACATCCTCTGACTTTTCATGCCACTAATTTTCTAGCACTGTTCCGTCTTGCATACAGTGTTAAAGAAATTTAAGTCATCCAACATAGTGACTCATAGTCCTCCCCCAGACCTATTTGCTCTGTTAGGTCATGGGGTTAAATCTTAGATAAAATATCAGGACCCAGAAGGAATGATGAGGGAGGGTTATGCAAATTCTTACTATGCAGAACTTACTAGTTTAATTTTGCAAGGAATTACCTAAATTTTTGCATCTTCTGGGTTCATGAATTCATTTTTATGATTGGCATGGATAGTGTGGAATGATCTCTCTCTAGTCAGATGGTTTCTTTCCCATATCACATGGTCTCAGGTCATTGCTATTCCTCCTCTTGAATGCTCTCTAGGATCCCATTTGTTACTTATCAGAGAAGACTACTTGAGAAATTTATTCAAAATAGGGTAGGTATTAAGTATTTGACTTATTCCTTTTAGAGTTGTAGCTTAAAAATAGAAGAAAAGGTGTTAAGCACAAACAATCTATATGACCTTGGGCAATTTTTTTTCTTTCTAGGTTTTAATGTCTTCTGTCAGAAGATGACATTGATTGAGATGATTGCTGAGGGTTCTTCAAACTTTGAAATTTTGAGCTCCTGGAAATCTTTAAGTGAAGTGCTAGTAGTGGGATTTGGGTCATTCAAAGATGCTTAAATATAGGTTGACCTTGTCCAATGGATCCCCTTCTTTGGGTGCCCCTTTTTTATCTTTCATGTCACTATGATAGGACCCTCTCAAATCTGTGTTTGAGAACCTATGCCCACAGGGTGATCCTGAACCAATGTCTGCTTGGAGAGGGTTTCAGTCAAATCTTTTTGGAAAATCCAGGATAATTTCCCTTTAAGGGTGAATGACTTGCAGCCTCCTTTGATACACAGCCTCTAAGAGTCCTCCTTGATACTGTCAGGATAGCTGTTGTCTCAGCAGAGGCCCTTATGTCAGCCGCGTGGGCTATCTTCCCTATAAGGGCAGAGGGGATGGCTGCCTTGTCTTTCCACAGTTGTTTGAAGGGTGGAGGCAAAAGGCAGGAGGCCAAACTCCATGGGTGAGGAAGAGAAATAATTTGGTTTCTAAATTAGGACTTGGGCATCATTGCAGCTGAATGACAGTAGCTCCTGGGTTTCACCCTGAAATCCCAGAAGAGGAGTTGCTTGCTGTAATATAGTAATATAGGAACAAGCCCTAAGTGAGGGTGAATTGGGGGGCTCCTTGAGCTTTTGCTATAACCTACTCCCCAGCACTTGCCCCTGCATACTAAAAACTGTGAGAACAAGACATCTGAAAATTAGGATTCCGTATCAGCCTGTCAATACCCAGAAGCACACAGCCTTTCATTAAAATCTGTTTGACATTTTTGTTATGCGCAGAAATCCAAAAAAGATGCCAAGCCTCCTATTTGCCATCACATCCACCTGCTAAGCTAGGATGCAGCAAAGCCCAAAGCATTAAGTGTTTCCCATACAATAAAGGCACCAGGACAGTGTAGCATTGTGAGGTTGGATTTTTGGGGGGGGGGTAGGAGGATCTCAAATGGTGTCAAAGTCGGGAATATTTCCTGGTGGTTGGCAATGTTAATGCCATTTCTTCAGCAAGTAGGAAATATGCTGCCTTTCTCCCCCTTCCCCCCATTTTCCATGAGGATTTTTGATGAGAGAAAAATACCCAAACCTGCCTGTGTTTAATTAGGTGCTTTGTGGAAATCAGGTTTCAAGCTGAAGGGAGGAATGGGGTGGGGGGAGGAAATGTCATTTGGCCAGGATGACTGGAGTAAATTTCTGAAGGGCAGGTGCCTGAAAGGTCACAGAGATCATCTTATATATGAAATGGAAATTTCTCATACCCCAAGAATGCTGAAGGTCCCTAAAGCTGGGTGCCGATAGGATGATCTAATTGGAATGGAAGGTGCAGCAAGAGAATATGTGCAACTGTTGTTCAGAAATGCAATATAGCATTTCCATTTTAAAGGTATATCTGGGAATGATTAGTCATAGAGGATAAGAGGCTGAACAATTTTGAGTTGCATGGAAATGTATGGATGTGCCAGTGAGAATGTAGGAATGGAGGGATGCAACCTGAGATTTAGAGGGAAGCAAAGGTAGGGTGCCGGCAGCTGTGCTGATCAAAGAGGATGGACCTTGGGACCTGCTTCTTACAGTATCAGCAGGTTGGAAATGAGGGTCAGAGTTATCTTCCATCAGGCTCACCTGGATTCATTTGGGGCTTTCAGTGTTAAGACTCTGGAAGTTCAAAAGAGAAGTGCTCAGGAAGCTACAAACTATTGATTGACAAGCTTTCCTGAGAAAAATAGCAGTCTATTAATTCACTCTCTTCTAAACTATACCATCTCTCCACTTCAATTCTTCCCATGGTCACTAACATGTTTCCACCTGGGAGATTATTTAGTTCCCAGGAATAATGGGAAGGAACATAGTACCAATCAACTTGTCAATTAATTAATGATTAATTATTGGAAAAAAACCCCTAACTTCTGCCCAGTTCTGTGCTGGCCACATTGTGAGGGAGACAAGAAATGGACCAAGGACTACTCTGGAAGTTTCCAGTCAAGTGGGAAGATAAGACATATATGTGAAATAATAATAATAATAATAATAATAATAATAATAATAATAATGAAGTTCATAATTTTTTAAAGCTTATAAAGCATTTTCTTTTCAATAAAGCTGAAAAACAATATATAATATCCTCCTTTTATAGATGGGAAACTGAGTCTCAGAAGGGTTGAATAACTTGTACAAGGTTGCAACCTTGCTGTCAAAGTCTAGGCCAAGCATGATGGTATAAAATTAAGCATGCAATAATATGATAAAAGTACATTAGGAGTCCTAAAGGAAGAGGAGAGGAAAAAAGATCAGTGAAGTTTACAGTGGAGCAGGAAATTTTCTTTCCCTGTAGGAAGTGGGATTTTAGCTATTCTTGAAAAACATAGAATTTATTCAGGCAAAGAGTCTTGTATTACCTGTTTTCATCTTCCATTAAGATTCCATCTTGACCCCACAACCTGTTTTGTTTTGTTTTTTTTCCTGGTGGGGGCAAATAAAATTACATCGACTGACTTAAAGATTCGAGAAGGTCATGAGATTTGAGTTAGTCAAACCTCTCTCATTTGTAATAATTAGGTGAAAAAATAAGACTTAATGGAACGTGTGATTGTAGAAATAAAATTCCATAGGTATCCTCTAAATTTTAATTTTTTTTTAGGTTTTTGCAAGGCGATGAATTAAGTGACTTGCCCGAGGCCACACAGGTAATTATTAAGTGTCTGAGGCCGAATTTGAACTCAGGTACTCCTGACTCCAGAGCTGGTGCTCTATCCACTGTGCCACCTAGCCACCCCTATCCTCTAAATTTCAAACAAATTTCAAACAAACTTCTAAATTTACTCTAAATTTCAAACAAAAGGTTTTCAGGTAGAGATCCATTCGGATCAGCTCTGATGAATAAATGAGACTTATTTGTCATCAGCAGCAACCACTTGTAGAATCAGGACAGCTAGTCCCCAATCCCAGTTCTGATTTAAACTAAACTGCAATCTTGATCAAATCACTTAACTACTCCCAATTTCAGTTTCCACACCTATAAAAGAGTTATAAAAATACTTACACTAGCACCATTTAGGACTGTTTTGAGATGATACTTTGTAAACTTTCACTTATTTAGAAATAATTTCTCTTATCTTTATGAGTTTAAGTCTTATATTTGATTAATTGTGGATTAAGCATTACCTCTGCAATATCAATTTCTTAGTAATCCCTTTCTTCATTGAGAATTTAAATGTAACCTTTAACCCAGTCCAAGTCTGAATTATCATAGATTTAGAATTATTGGTATGTCAGTTCATTTGTCTGGGGGTGCTTACCCTTTTTGTATGTCATGGATACCTTTGACAGACTGGTAATGTTTTTAAATGCATAAAATAAAAGATTATAAAAGAAAGAAAAGGTCAGTGAAATAAAGATGTAATTTTTTTCCCCATCCAAGTTCACTGACTCTCCTGCCTCCCACCTGCCCTAATATATCCAAGGACTCTTTGGAGTCTCTGGACCTCAGCTTAAGAACTCCAGGATTTGTCCCCGTCTCTCTACCCATATGACACCTTTCAAGTTCAGGCCTAGACTATTGCAATAGCCTCTTTAATTGGTCTCCCTGTCTTAAACCAGTCCCTCTCCAATTCATTTTCCATTCAGCTGTCAAATTGATATTCCTAAAGCAAAAATCTGACTAGGTCACTCCACTACTCAGGAAATATCATCATCTCCCTCTTCCTTCTAGGATTAAATGCTAATTTCTGAGTTGACATTCAATGTCCACAGAAATATGGATTCAGCTTATTTTCCAGGTAGATATTATTTTATATTAGCAAAATTGTCCTACTTACTGCCTTTCCATTTTCCATCTCCATGCCTTTGCAAAGATTACCCACCCCCATGTAAGATTGCAACCCCCCCCTATGTTTGGAATATGCCTTTTCCTTACTTCTTTCTGTTAGAATCTCTAGCTTCCTTCAAGGGTCATCTCCCACTCAAAAACTTATCCTATTCCTCTAGGATCAGGGATATGTTCCCACTATTCCACTCTCTTAGTGTATTTCCCTTTGGAAACTGCCTTGTGAGTATTTGGTATTACTTTTCCATATACTTATGGCCTTCTCTCCCACATCCCTAAAAAGCTCATGAGGGCAGGGACTTTTGCTTTTATCTTCATATCCATAGAATCTTGAATGGATGAATCATTCCTAGTTGCATGATTTTAAATCTTCTCTTTCTGACACCCCTTATAACCAATGATTCAGAAAAACAGATGGTAGTTTTTCTGTTTATATCAGGAATAGAACCTCTTCTAGGCTTTGATTCCTCTTTATAGATATAAGCCATATAGAAGATGCTACTATCTCTTTTTAATATTATGTTTACTAATAGAGGACATGTCTGTACTAACAATGTAAGCATAGAATTCTAGGATTTCCTTCTTTTGGGTGGACTATAGAATATCTGTTCTACAAATGAACTAAAAATTAATCCAAGATGGTAGATTCCAATCATTTAATAAGATCATTTCTGCTAATATATCTTTCCATCTAGGCACACAACCAAGAATTCATAGAAAGCCATGTCTGAATGAGATTCCCTTTCACTCTTGACCATTAGAGAAACCTAGGGAATGTGAGGCAACATAGGAACAAGGGAAATATATTCAGTTCTGAGGCCCAGTATGAAGGTAGGTCATTAAGGAACAAGAGGGGTGGCTATCAGTTGTAGGTGGACAATCAGGCCCACATTAGTATCTTTAGATGGCTTTGGTTTATTCAAAAAGAGTAAGATTCAGGCAAGTCTCTGAGCATTGGGAAGGCATGGTTGTATTGCCTGAATGAGAATCTGAGTTCATCCCTGACATGTCTATTTTTCTCTTCTCTGGAGATTGAAGGAAGCATCTGGGGAAGTAAGTGGGTGTGTCTGTTTTCTCTTTTTCTCAGCATCTTGCAAGCTTGGGTAACCTTGTAATAGCCCCTGTAAGGGACCAGTTACCCCACATGGACTGAGTCTGTGATAAGTACATTTAGAGATATACATTTCATATATCAGAGATTATTTCATATCACATTAAGAGTATATTTAAAGGCCCCAGAGCTAATAAAAGATAGTTCTTGTTACTAGTTATAAATTGCCTCTTTTCCAGATCCAGCCTGTTTCTGAACTAAAACCCAATCCTTGACCTTCTACCTTATCGTGAATATAACACAAGGCTCATCATGTGATGTCTCCAGCACATGGTTCTATCTTTCAGGCCAGAGGGAGAAATGAAGAGAAGCTTTTTCTGGGGGGGGAGGTTTGGAAAGTTAGTTTCTTTATCAGCTGTATCTTAGATCAGAAACACCCAACTCATAATCTGATTATTAATTTATTGGATACCCATAAATAAGAAATTAGCATAAAGTCTTCTTGAATGTATTTATACGCTCAGCTTCCTACATGTATGGGAAATAATAAGGTATAGAGGATGTGAAAGTAGACTTTCTCCAACTTGAACTTTTCTCAAGATCCAAGGAAACCTTGGATTAGAATAACAAGATCTGAGAATATATTCACTCTCCCCCTCTTGAATTTATGGACACTAATCATTTTTGTTCGCAGCATTCATTTTTATCAAAAGGTAGAATTTTTCTTCATCCCTTCTGTCCTTTCAGTTTCCTTTATATGGGCTTTTTTCATTTCTTTTCTTTTCTTCCCTGAGGTTTGACAGAAGTAGAGTAGAGGGTATATTCTGGGTAACAATTGTGTGACCTTCTGACTCCCTTCAGGTCAATGGACTATGTAGACAAAACTAGTTTCTCATCATCTACTGGGTTTCCCCTTGTAATGCTATGACCTTTAGAGGGAAGGAAAGAATTTGAGATGCTGCCTGCTGGGGCACACACACAGTCAAGAGAATATAAGATACTGTCCTTCTAAATTGGGTCCATTAGCTTTTTTGTTGTTTTGAAGGGGTATGAGAGGGACAATAATGATAACTGACAAGTAGCCCAAAAGGGGAAAAGGGAAATTGAATGGTCTAGAAGAGAGAATGACATGAAGGAATTAGACTACCGGACCTTTTGCCTCTTGGAAAGTTTGAAGTTAGTTCTTAGAATTGAAATATGGCATCTTAGAGGCTGTAAACTCCTAAAGGGTATGGAAAAGAAAAGCACAATACTTGTTTACTAAATTTTATTTGGCTCCCCAAGTCAGTGAATGAACTTGATTCTAAGCATAGTACTCTAAATACATCAGGTGCTTGAAAATTGTTTGTTGAATTGAATTAACATTTACCTAACACTTGCTGTTTCTTAGTATTTGTAGACTGTATGGGAGATATATACCTAAAATATCCCCCACCCCTCTCTCTCTCCCTCTCTCCCTCCAATGTCTTTGCCCCCATTGACTTGAATGTTTTCACGAGGAGATAAGGTACACACATAAGATAATTAACGTGCAATATAAGAGAAGTATTGAATGAAAGGGCTACAGGCAGTAAATACTATGGAAACTCAGGAGGGGGAGAGAGAACTCTGGGGTGTGGGGTCAAAAAATACTTTATTTGGGAGCAAAGTTTGAGTTGAACCTTGAAGAAATGGCAAGATTCAGTTAGATGGGGAGATGGCATTTCAAGTGGGAAACAAAGAGGTTTCTGTGAGGTTGAAATTAGAATGGGATTTTCAGGGTCAGAGAAGAGATTCATCACTTGGAGGGAGATAGGGATTGTGAAGCACCATGAAATCTGAGTGGAAAGGCAGATGGAGGCAAGGTGGAGGGGTTTTGAACTTCTCTAAATTCAACTAACTAAATTCTCAATTCAACTAACATTACAGTCTTACTATATGGTAGGAAATATTTGTGATACAAGGCTGAGTGTAATGAGAGCCAAGGATCATGGGGACATTAAGATTTATGAGCTTGAGGGAACCTCAGAGAACATGCAGTCCAACCTTTAAGTTCTATAGATAAGGAAATTGAGGGTTAGAAGGCTGAGATGATTTCTCCAAGGTAAAAAATGTAGTCAGCGTGAGGGATGAGACCTCAGTTCTAGTTGCCTAATTTCTGAACTAGTGTTCATTCTACTGTCCTGGAGATAGCCCAAGTACTGTTGAAAAATTTGAAGAGGGATTCATCTCCTTTGGCTTAGATGTAGTAGCCAGGACTAAGAGTTGAGCTGTGGAAATTCCAGAGAGGCAAATTCAATATAGTTTAGGCAAGAGCTCTCCAAAAAATCAAAGCTATTCAGCAATAAAATGGGATGCCTTGTAAGAGAGAGATAGCTCCTGGGGGATATTGAGTGATCCACTCCTTGGTGTTGCTGTCAGGAATTTCTTCTTTGGATAGGAATTTGTTGAAATAGTTTTTACCATCCTTTCTAAATCTCTAATTCCAATAGGCATTGGGGAACCATTCAGGGTTTTTGAGCAGGGAAGTGATATGTTGGCTTTACTAGCAGAATCCCATGATAGCTAAATTCTATAGACACTAAAAATGGGAGAGTTTGACCATTTAATAACTTGTAGACATATATTGACCTGTTTTTGGAAGCTTTCTTCTGAAATGAAGGACCCATGTACCCTTAAGTCTTCCCTACTTCATTGGATTCCATCCCAGATGAAACCTAAACATTTCATAATCTGGTACTTTTCCAAGAGTAGCCCACAGCTCCCCATATATTAAAAATACAAAATAGCTTTATTTACAAAGTAAGGGATTTGTATCTATGCCCACAGAGAACCACCAACCTCGTCACTTCCTTGGGCTTCTACTAGAGAAGTGTATAATATCTGTGACTTGCAGTATTGACCTGGGTGGGACACTAACAAGGAGAGGAATCCAGGCTCATTCCTTCCTCCTGAAGTCATTTTGTGTTTTGTGATTTATGGTCCCTCTTGGCTTCCCTGATGCAGAGTTCTTCCATTCTTGATGCAAGTTTGTTTATCATCATCTCACTGTTCTTACCTCCTGACTATTCTCACCTTCTGATGGGTATCTTTCCTATTGCTACTATTTAGCTCTACTCTTTCCCATAGTTCACCTCTCTTCCAGCAGATGGTGCTTCGTATCTTCTCTGGAGGGCATCAGCTCTTGAGCATCTGGACCATGGACACAGTTCTTTAGGCCAGATTGCTCCTGGCCTTTTTAATAAGTTCAAGTTCTTAGGTCAATGCCTGGTGATAATAAACATTTAATAGATGTTTGCTGACTTTCTGACCATCTGTGGGTGTCTGTTTAATACCTGACTCCAATAGCAACCCCTCCCCCACACAGTTTCTTCTTTTCTGAATGATCCTACTTGTACCAACTTGAGTCTCTATTTTCTGTCTCATATAAGTCTATTATCATTTCTTCTCCAGTTCCAAGAATGGGTTTTTTTTGGATCCCGCTTCCCTCAAAATAGGTATAATAATTTCTACACTACCAGTCTCACAGGGTTGTTGGGATTAAATGTGTATAAAACAACTGTGTAAGCTGTAGAGGGTTATATAGATACAGCATTAGGGAAGGTAGCATGGTGCATGTGCACCAGTTTTAGCAGTATTATTGCTATCAAAAATCCTGATTCCATCATTTCAGCTCAATGGGTCTTTCTTGAACTTATGATCTGGCTTCTTGTTGGCAATTGATTTTGGAGTCACATCAATCTCTCTGTTGTTCTCTGTTGATGAAGGTAGGGAGTTGCCATCACTGGTTTATCTGATGGAGTGATAAAGTTGGCCTTATTTGTCCCCAGAAGCTTGGGGTGTCAGGGCGAGAATAGTTAGACATTCCTGAGAGAAGTTTCCAGAACATCATGGGACTTTAATCAGAAGTGGCTCTTTGACATCTATTTATGATTTGGGAAGAGGAACTATAAAACCATCAAGACCTCTTGGTCAGCTTCTAGAGATATGGCTTCTACCTTCCTCATTCCCTCCCCCACTCCCACCCTACCCCCTCATTTTAATCTCCTCTAAAACTTTTTCTCTCTAGCACTTTCCAAAGAGCCTTCCACTCACTAATATGGGCTTTCCCCTTCTTCTAACTCTTAATTACCATTCAACTCAATAAGCACTTACTGAATGTATACTATAGACTGGTTATGAGGAGGTTGGGGAGGTGGGAGAAAAACAAAGGCTGTGATCTAGCATGAAATAGTAGGAAGAACTTGGATTTGGAGAAGGAGGACCAGAATTTAGATTCTAGCTGTTACTTGTTCTCTATGTGACTTTAGAAACTGGTTTTTCCCTCCCAAACTCCATTTTTCTATTCTATCAACTTAAAGGATTGGAATAGAATAGTAGATAGTTTCTTAAGGTCACTTCTAGCTCTGACATACTTGGATATTTCACCTTCCTCATTCTCTTATAGTACTATGTAGGTGAAAATATCCAAACATGAATCTATGGTAAATACCATCAAAGGGAAGCTGACAGTAAAGGTTCCTCAGGAGCCTAGAAGAAAAAACTAAGAATTCTTGATTTTCATGAATCCATTTGCCTGTCTTAACAATTTCTTAAACTGAGAGAGTGAAAGCCAAACTGAGAGAGTGAAAGCCAATCCTTTATCAGTGAGAACTACAAATTTGCTTTGATCTTATAAGGGCACACATGCATAGGTAGATATAAGTTAAAGAGAAAAGAGGTGGATGTGGGTGTAGTGATATGAAGGGATGCTTATCCTTAGTTCTCAAAGACGATCATGACATCATGAAGGCGATGCCATGACAAATAAGTGAATTATATTTAAAGTGAGGGGGTGCTGTGCTGTCCCCAGCCTTACTTTCTCTTCCAGAGCCATCTGGGTCCAGTGGTCAGATAAGAATCAGGATGACTAGAGATGGCTCTGGATGCAAGGCAATCAGGGTTAAATGACTTGCTCAAGATCACACAGTAAGTGTGAAGTGCCTGAGATCAAATTTGAACTTAGGCCCTCCAGACTCCAGGGCTTTGTGTGAGAGCAAAATCCTAAGTAAGGAGGGAGGGATTCATAGTTGATCTTTTCCAGTCAAAAATTCAAAGATTTACCAGAATGTGGTAAATGATGAGAAGGGCTTGGTATGAAATGAAAAACATAAAATATGTGAAATACAAAATATGTAAGGGAGACATTTTATTATGATCCATTCAGGAAGAATGATACCCTATTGTCTAGACTCCTGTGCCTTCTCTTTTTTGGTTTTTACCTGGTTGGATTTAGTCAAATAAGAAAAATCTAATATTTATTAGATATTCATTTCCATTAAAGAGTGGCTCTGGTTCTCTCTCTTCTGGGCATTTAATTTAAAAAGGAATAAGGAGAGGATAATGTTTATCTTTAAAGAATTTGAACCCCCTAATGGTAGAGTTTCAGGCATGGAAAATGGAAGTGGAAGAAAGATATTTGAGGAAAGGACAGATCACCAATCCTACCTTTTGCTCTGTTCTCTCCGAACAACAGTTAGCACACCTGTTTCCTATCAGGTAAGAAGCTTTGTAGGCCTCATTCTTCTTAATTCAGGATTCCCAAGTCATAGAAAGAAGGCAGTTTGCCTGTGTTTATTTTTATAAAGTTTTAACTGGTTCATGAGGAACTAAGTTTTGTTAAAAGGGATTTAACTATGGGTCATATAGAGTTTGAGGGGCTTAGAATGAGGGAAAGGGAAGGGGGGTCTGCCCCCCACTCTTCACTTAATTCCATTTCTGATCAGGAGGCCTCTTCCGTTCAAAAACCTTATAACCCCTGTGTTCTGAGACCCTTGATGCTGGCTCAGCTGAATGGAGCCAGTTAATAAGAAAAAAAGCTAGTCAGTTTTAGAAACTTTTTTTTTAAGAAACGAGAAGGAAAAAATAGTTTCTAGGATCAGCTGGGAAGATGGAGATTATTGAAGTCTCATTGGCATAACAACAATAATAATCACTAACAATTAGTGAGGTTTTCAAAGTGCTTTAAATACTCATTTATTCCTCACACCCTGGGAAGTAGGTGCTATTATTATCTCATTTTACAGATGAAAACACTAAGGTTGAGGGAGATTAAGTGACACAGTTAGAGAAATGTAAATTCAGATTTTCGTGACTGTAGACTGATCTAGTGCTCTTTCCTCTATATGACTAGGTGCAGCATTCTATGGAATGATGCAAAACTTCTTGATTTTCTTTTTTATTACTCAGATGAAGGCTCACTTGATTTAGGAGTAGAATTTGACTCAGAGATCCAGAGATGGATATAATCCATCCTCCCCATTTTTATGGATAAAGAAAGAGGAAGGTTAAATAATTTTCCCAAGGTCACACAAGTAGAAACATCACAGGTGGGATTTGAACCCAGGTCCCAACTGTACCAAACAGCCTTTAACTCCAGGTTATCGGAATCTCGAAGGTGACTGACTTGTGAGAGACTTTTTGAAGACTGACTGAATTTATTTGCCTTTAGGTCACTGATAGGTAGATCTCACCTCTAGGTTTAGATCCATCCAGATGAATTCTGATTTCTAACTATCTATTAAGAACATAGAAATACTTCTGTAGAAAATCCTATCAAGGGAAAATGAAGATTTACAAGACCTTTTTAAATCTAAGTGGAAAACCAATGGATTCATCTTTTCTATTCTATCCAACAAGCATTCCTTGAGTGGTTACTTTGTACCAGATAATGTGGAGGATATGAAAATAAGTGTCTGTCTTTGAGAACTTACATTCTATTAGGGGATAACAGTGTATATAAGTGTATATAAAAGTCAACTAGATCTGTGCCATAGACCATTCTGGTCAATCAGCTTTGTCCAAGTGGAACTGTCCTTGGCCCCTCGTCCTCCCTCCTCTCCCTATCCAATTAATTGTAATTCTTGTTGATTCTACCTCCATGTTCCCTTACATCTGTTCCTACATCTTTTAATTATTATTTCACTTGATCTTTATAAGAATATCCATTTTCTAGATGATGAAATGGAAGTTTAAATAAGTTAAATATGTCTGAATAATAATGCACAGATATGTCAAACATACATGTCATATGTTACAAAGATGAACATGCAAAATCCTACCTACACATAAGTGTGTGCATGTATAATACACACATGATGCACACACGCACAGATATAGACAGGTGTATATATAAGGGAACATATGCAGCAGGTGTTTATGTTCATACATATATGCACATATTTATAGCTATCCATCTATCTGTCTACCTATCTATCCAGAGTAAGTACAAAGTAATTTGGGTGGGATGGGAAGGTAAAATGTAAGATGTACATTTGTATATGTACTGTGGATTTCCATGGAAGCTCTCATAGTATTGTAGAGGTGAACTTTCACAGGCTGTATGCCTGTGAAATATGACCTCCAAGGGTTTTTGTGAATGAGTTAAGGGATAAACCATCTGTTGATTCAAGACCAACCTAGAGACATTAGTAGAGGCTTCCCACCATGTTGGTTTTTCTGTCATAGCATCTATTTTGGGCTAGCAACCTCCTATAACTTGAGGGAGGTAATCACAGACCCTTGAAAGTATCTCAGTATTTAATAAATACAATGAGAGAAAAATCAGAAAATGATGTCTTTGAAGACCTTTTTCTTTGTTCTTCCCCCTAATTTTGGGCATGCAACTTTCCCTTTGCTACCTCAGTCTTTTCCTTGGTAAAAGGAGCTAGAGTACTAGCTGATCTATAATGGTCATATCAAAACATATATTCCAAGATTGTAAGGTTGGTTCTGTCTAGAACCTATTAGAGACCATGTAGCTTCCTGAGGGATGAATATCCTGGGAACTGATTCAACTCTGGAGCTTCTTTCTCCTCCTAACTTATATCTAAGTCAAGGAAGGGAACCTACAAGACTCTCTCTAATACTACTCTTAGAAAACCAGTGTTTATTGGCCCTTTAGCCCCTGAGCTCTCATTGGGGACTTGGCGGCAGTACTGCTTAAAGGCCTATAGTTCAAAGATTTCTTTTTTACTACGGTGGGAGACATTTACTGAAACAAATCACATCCGAGACTCATATATAATTTTATTATTATGGGAAACAGCCAAAATGGTATAGAGGGTGGTCCATCATCTCTTGTAACTAGATAAAATGGAAACAACTAAATACAGAACCATTGTAACTCAGGGGGAAAATTATGCCTGTCAATTATGATTTATGAGAAATTGCCAAACGGGTAGATAGGTATTTACTTCTGTGAGGCAGGTTTATGCCTCCCTATGTAGCAAAACCAAGGAGCTAGGATTGTGAGGTTTTGTTCCTTTTTGTACTCTGTTAAATAAAGTAATGGTTCAGTGGCAAATTTTCTTAAACCTTTGTTGGTGGGGCTTTGGGATACAAAGTTTTTTTGTGGGGGGGGAGAAAAGAAAGGAGTCTTCCATTTTTTTTTTCCTACAGTCTCCTCTCCCTTACTGCCCAAATCTGGATACTAATAGATGATTTGGCAATATGGTATAGTGGAAAGAGCACCAGATTTAGAGTTAAAAAATCTGGATTCATCTTGTGGCTCTGCCACTTATTAACTTTATGATCTTAGGTAAATAATTTCCTTTATTTTCCCTGAGTTGCAGTTTCCTGAATTTTTTTAAAAGGGGGGGCCGAAGAAAGGCAGAGTTGAAGATGGAGGGATGGATAAGAATGCTTATGCTACCTCCTTATAGTTGTAAAGTGATTTGTAATATATGAAGAGCTCTAGAAATGACTTTCTAGAATAAGTGCTATTTATATAGCACTCTAAGGTTCAAAATTGCTTTAAAATATGATCTTATTAGATTTTTACAACAACACTATGAGGTAGTTATTATTATGCTCACCATTTGATAGATGAGGAAACTGAGGCAGGCAGAAGTTTTGAATGACTTGCTCAGGGTTATATAGTTAGGAAATATAATCTGAAGTTGAATTTGAGCTTACAACTTTTTGACTCATGGTGTTGTGCTCTATCCACTATTCCATCTAGCTACCTATGGTGAACTGTGGGTCATTGCTGTGAACTTGGAAGGTTGGAGTGAACTGATGGGGGAGTGTGGCAGCATCTTCCTTTGCCACACTATAGCAATCTCTTGTAATCCCTTCTGCCTTCCACATCACTAGACTCCTGTGTCCTTCGCCTTCCCAAGAGCTGGCCTCTGATTTGTCTTCTGTTTGGACTGCTGGGCCATATGGTTGTTATTTTCAGTCCACAATCTTCTGACCTTTGAACAGTTGCAACCCAAATTTCAATAATGAAACTGCCTCTTTTGAATACGTACAAATGAGACATTATATTTCCATACATTTTATTCCCAGCCCCATCTGCGAATCTAATATTGACCTGGAGTTATCTGTGATGGGGAAGTTATTAATTCTGACAGATATAAGGGAGAAGCTAATATTCTCCTTTTACAAACACCTAATATTAATCTCTGGCACTGTAAACGAGTGCTTCATGCCGGTGTGGGGGAAATGATACCAGCTCAAAATTTGATAATGAAAAATGGGGAAGTTTAATTTCAGAAAATGGATAAAAATGTTTATGGTCTGTGAAGTAAACGTAGGCTGCCCCTGTTAGGGATTCAGTTGTGCTTAGCTATGGGACCCTGGCCTCCCCACCCCAAATTAGATATTGTTGACGCAAAAGATAAAAGGGTAGGTAAGGAATTAGTTCTGGCATCAGATACTTTTCAGTGCATTTGTTTTGGGGATGCTGAATGATTTGAAATCATGCTTTGTCTAAGGACATTTTTGAATTTGGACTTGGCTTTGTTTTCATACTAAGGGGATGTTTCTCCAATTGGACTCAGCAACTGCATGCTCTCCTCAAGTCAGAGGACTTTGTCATCTGCCAAGGAGAATCCTTTGATAAATTGGAGTAATATGGTTTCTTTACCTACTAGTTCCAAGAGCTGTCTTTTTGGATTTTCCCTCTAGAGGAATATATTTGGCTGGAGAGAGGTTCAAATTCCAGAAATTTATGATCCAGAGGATTTTCTTCTTGCATATTTCCTGGGTTATCTTGGGGTATGTGCCAAGTCTAGAGATAGTTCAAAACTATTTGCAAGTACTAAGTTCTTGGCATGAAGGAATTAGAGTTTCCTCTTTGTGATGAGGAAGAGGCAGTGTTAGATCATGGAGAGAAGGCTAGACTATAATCTGGGTTCATAAATTTAGAAGGGATTTTAGAATTCATCTAATTCAACTCCCTTATTTCTAGATGAAGAAATTTCTAGATGAAGTTGATAAAAAGTAAGTGGTAGAGAAAGGATTTGAACTCAAGACTTGTAAGTCCAAATCCAATACTCTTTCTACCATCATGCTGCCTTCCTCTATGCTCTCAGGGCTCTAGAAAACCTCATAAAACTATAAATTTCAAACAAATTGCTGAGAATTTCCTTACCAGTAAGTTGCTGTTAGGTCATTTTAGTCTTTTACTTTTTTAGATTTTTTCAAGGTAAATGGGGTTAAGTGGCTTGCCCAAGGCCACACAGCTAGGTAATTATTAAGTGTCTGAGGCCAGATTTGAACCCAGGTACTCCTGACTCCAAGGCTGGTGCTCTATCCACTGCGCCACCTAGCTGCCCCAGGTCATTTTAGTCTTGTTGGATTCTTTATGACCCTATTTGGGTTTTCTTGGCAAAGATACTATATGCTTTGCCATTTCCTTCATTTTACTGGTGAGGAAACTGAGATTAACAGGGTTAAATAACTTGCCCAGGGTCACATAGCTAATAGGTGTCAGAAGACAGATTTGAATTCAGATCCTTCTGTCTTAAGGGTCACTACCTTGCTGCCCCAAGTGATTTGCTATATTGATGAAATTACTGATCCTGATGAAATAAGTGAAAGACTTGGGTGTTTTGGTCCCTGAATGTTTTGGTTCCTTTCTAATAATGTACCAGCTTCATCTTTAATAATTGAACTTACTTATATATTCAATGGATAATTGTTGATACTGTACTATGTGCACAACTTTGTAAGGAGACAAATATATAAGACCTATTCCCTGCATTTAAGAATCTAACATGCCAATATGAAAAACCCCCCATCTCCTCCTGTTGCTTTTTAATCCCTTAAAGAAAAACTCAAGACTTGGTTTCATAGGTCAATTTAAAGAATGTCAGAGTTGGAAGGAACATTAGAGAGTATCCAGTCCATCCCTTCTACCACTTCATTTCACAGAGAAAGAAACTGAATCCCAGAGGAGAGAAGGGGTTCTGCCCAAGTCCACACAGTTGGTTAGTAGCATATCCTAGACTTTCATAATGTCTCCTGACTCCTAGACTTTTGTTTTTTTCTAATACTTTTCTTGCACACAACCTCAGGTCTCTGTTTCCTATCTCTATTAAGGTTCAGCACAAAATATATACACACACATATGTAGATATGTATATATAGATTTAGATGACAGACACTGATAAACTTCCTTTTTTAAAATGGGGGAGAGAAAGATATGCGATTTATTTCTCCCTTCTCTTCTCCCTTTGTCATCTTCCTTAGTCTCCTCCTTCCCTTTTTTGCTTCCTTTCCTGTTTTCCTTTCCCTTTCCTCTTCCCTCCTCTAATACATTTGAATAAAAATCAGTTTTCATTCTATGAATACTTAGAACCTGGATATATGATTTTTGATGCTTTCCTTTTCTTCATCTTTTCTCTCCCTCTATCCCTGTCTTCCTCCCTTGCTTTCACTGATTCTCAACCCTACCCACTTCCCCAACCCCCCCCCCCCAGTTATCAGGAGCCAGTCCCACTGATTGCACAGCTCCAAGGTGATGGATGCACTGAGCTGAGGAGGTTGGCAGGCATTGAGGAGGAGGAAGAGGAGGAGGAGGAGGGTTTCTGTGGGCTTTCAAAAGATGCAGGCCACCTGAGGCCTTATCTGTGCAGGTGTGGGGATTAAGGCTAAAAACGATCTCCTCTAATCTGGAAATTAAAAAAAAATTAATGATAACACTCAAAAATCAGGTAGTCTCCATGTATCATTACTTAGTACATCCATGGGGCAATTCTCCATTTACACGGGGTGAGCAGAGAAGTTCAAACACATCCTTTGGTCTTGTCACCTCATAGATTTCAAGCATCTCCCAGTCTCTTAGTAATCATCTTGTTTCCCTCTAATTTGTACACTCTGTTCCTTCCCATCCTTCTCATTGTTGATAAAAATAGTATAAGAGAGGAGAAGACAGATGTCTCTTTGGTGATTTTAATTTGCTCTTTGCTGGCCTGCCAAGTTGATTGGGATTGGCTCAGCTTTCCAGGGTGAGATCTCTTCTCTACGTATTGCTCTGAAGCTACAGCAGGGCTCACCAAGAAAGGATGGGGATCCTGTCCAGCTGATCAAAGGCAAACAATTCCCTAAAACCTCCATGAAGGAAAATTCAGATGGTTTCTCAATGGGGAGGGGGGGCAGTGTGTGGGTGACACCTGACACCCCTTTCTTCCCAGCACAGGACTTGAGGAACCACTCCTCCCTTTGGAGAGCACCGAGCCATAATCTGAATTCTTATTGCCACGACCTTTGTGATCTGTAGCTGTTTTTATTGTCAGAAGGATGGCTAAGAAATCTCCTACATATAGTATCATCAGCATTATGATCAGGGCAACAACACCTACAAAATCTATTATTCATTAAGTGTAACCAATATATAATTTAAAACAGTGGGTTTTGTCAAATAATGTTAGGTCAGCATAATTTTCTGCCTATTACTAATATCTATAACATCTTTGCCTTAGTCAGCTCTATTTAAATATGCAATCATTTATAGCTTTTGACTATATTTGTGTGCACTTCCAATTTCCAATATTCAGCTACTACAAATTTTATGCTGACATCAATAGCAAACTATTAAAGACAGTATTTCATTATTGGTTTTTCATCCCCAAAAGTTATTTACAATTATATACTAAGCACTAATATTAAAGGAAACCATTTAAATGAGGTGCTATCTACTTTAACAATATGTCTGTCACAGAATGAGATTGTGTTTAAAGATTTTATCAAGAAATGGTTGTTTGCTGAGGTTATGTTTTGTCCATGAAATATGCATTTCATATCTCTTTCATTTCATTAACATAATTTAATTTGTGCTTTGCATTTTGTGCATAATACATATTTGATTTACAAAACAAATATTTCCATTAGAAAATGAATTTCATGCAGGCAAAAAAGCAGAACCAAATGATGTATTGAAGGAAAATAAGAAGAAATGAAATGCATTTTCTCAGTCTATTAAAAAATCTATGGCATTGACAGAAAGTGCACTTAGTGCTACATTTAAAAAATAGCACATATGTCAATGTATTAACAAATAGAATTGGAAATACAAATATTTCCCTATATCAAGCCAAGAATCTCTTTATTTTAATTGAGTTGATTTAAAAGCCCAACTACAATTTAATTTTTATTTCATGATGTGGTACTGTAGCTGGTGCCATTACAGCCATGGAAGCTTGGCAGTTGATATAAGAAGATGTTTGACCTTAAAAACTGCCTTTATTGTCAATAAAAAGAAATAGTTTGAATGGGAAGAAAGTGGGAAAAAAAGTCCTTTGTGATCTGAGGAAATAGGGAAAGGCAGAGAGCTAGGAATTCTAGGGTTCTTCTGATCTAATCAATGATTCTTCAGGGTTCTGGGGATCAAAAATCTCCTCTAAAACAGAGTTGACTCTGTTGGGTTGGTGATTTGGGGTGTCAGGGATGGGATGCTCTGGTGCTCAGTTAAGAATATTGCTTATTTGGTATACATAAAGGCATAGAATTTAGAATTGGAAGGCAACTGAAAGATCATTTGGTCCAACATTTCTTTTAGCATCCCCAACACAAGAACACCCACAAACATTTCAAATGGTAGGAAGCCCACCGCCTCATGATAAGGCACCTCAATAAAAAAACTTTTCCCATTTTGGATAGAGCTAATTATTAAAAAGATCCACTGAGCCTAAATCTTTCTCTTTGCAATGTCTACCTATTCTTCTTCATACTGCCCTCCAGTCCAAGAAGAGCAAACCCAATTCCTCTCTCCAGGATGGTCCTTCAGAAGATTGAAGATACCCCTTCCCTCGTCCATGGGAATCACAAAGAGAAGGCTAGAACACCTCCTGGACCTGTGAGATTGGGGGACTGGCAAAGGAGGCCACTTGTTCAAAGAAATCATGAATGAAGACTCTTATTGATGTTATAGAGAGCCCCAAATGAGAAAAGAATACTTATAAAGCAAATTATTTCCTTTATCTTTCAGAGAAAGAGCAGGATTAGAAATTGTTCACAGTAAAGAAGGGTCTGGGGAGAGGTTTCATTTGAAGGGTTTTAGAGTCTATGGATGTTTCTAACCCAGTAACTTTCTGAGTGATCTCAGTTGATAAGTTGACAAATGTGTCATTCCAGATCTCTTTTGAGTCTTTAATTTTAGTCTGAGGAACCTTCCCATAAAGGTGAGGTATGTGTGATTTCTGGGGCCTCCTTGACTCTTGTAGCTCCCTCCCTCATTGATGTTTGAGGAATTTAGGACAGTTTCTCATTTCCAAAGGAGCAAGGAGGCTTAGCCCAAGTCCCTTATGGCTGATACTCCAAGGGGTAAGTGATTGAACTGAGAGCAGGCTGACAAGTTGAGAGTAGAAGACAGTAAGTATGCAAAGGATGGTGTGCCACCAGTGGAGAATCAGGTCTGGGATGCACTCCAAGGGCTCTAAGGATAAGAGCCTCAAGGATTAGTTTGCCCAGCCTTGACACCCTTCATAAGGACTGTTCTCTAAAGGAGAGATTGGATGTGGCAGAAGAGTCATGTGATGTGTTTATTAGAAGTGGTTTGGTTCCATTTTGGATTATCAGTTAACTGGCACTCATTAGAGATGAATTCTGTATGTATCCTGTCCCACCTGGTCTTGTATATTTTACACACACACATACACACACACACACACACACACACACACACACACACACACACAATTTGTTATAATTCTGTAGTTCCTTGCATGAGGTTTGCTTCCCACAGGTCTTATCTTTCTGGTAAGCTACAATATGGTAGCATGGAACAGGTTTGGAATGAAAGGTGATGATGTTTGTCTTTATTTTTTTAAAATTATTTATTGAAGGCAATGGGGTTAAATGATTTGACCAAGTTCACACAACAAGGTGATTATTAAGTGTCTGAGGTTGGATGTGAACTTGGGACCTCCTGACTCCAGGGCCGGTGCTCTATCCATTGTGCCACCTAGCTACCCCTTGCCCTTCACTCTTTTTGTTTGTTTGTTTGTTTTGCAAGGCAATGGGGTTAAGTGATTTGCCCAAGATCACACAGCTAGGTAATTAATAAGTGTCTGAGGTTGAATTTGAACTCTCAGGTCCGCCTGACTCCAGGGTTGGTGCTCTATCCACTATGCCACCTAGCTGCTCCTTGTCCTTCATTCTTGAAGAAGACTAGGACATTAGGAAGTAATGTCATGACAGGCAGGTGAATTAGATTAGAGTGAGGGAGAGCTGTGCTAAGTCACCAGTCTCACTTTCTCCTTCAGAGAAATCAGGATGACTGGAGATGGCCCTAGGATGAAGTGACTTGTCCAAGATCACACCAACTATGTCAAATTTGAACTCAAATCTTCCTGATTCCAGGGTCAATACTTTATCCATTGCACTAGCTAGCATGTGGAAAAAAAATCTTAACAGTTCTATGAGCAATATGTCATATACCATCTCTCTGTTTCTATCTCTGTCTCTCTTCTTGGTCTCTGTATCTCCTCTCATCTCTTTCTGTCTCCTTTCCTCTCTTTCTTATCTCTGTTTCTCTTTGTCTGTCTGTCAGTCTGTCTCCTGCTTTTGTCTGTCCCCACACAGAAAGCCAGGAGCCATAAGTCTTGGAAGGCAGCAGGTAAAGCATTATTTATTCCTTCCTAATGGGAGTGGGAGGAAAAGAAAGGCTGAATGTGTATGCATATGTTTGCAGACCACCTCCTATCACCTGAAGAAGTTGCTCTAGGACAGAGGTTCTTAAGCTTGTGGGTTTCACGATCCCCTTTGGTAGTTAGTCTAGTGAAGCCCATTAGAAATAATACACAATAAAATACAAACCAAACCAATTATATTGAAATATGATTATGAAAATATTTTTTTAGAAAACCTCAGAGATCTCCGGCTAAGGACTTTTCTCTAAACACAAGACCACAATAGAAGCATGATCATAGATATTATACAGAAAATATTCTCCTACATGTTGGAATCCCAGCAAGGCCATGCTCAGATGGTCAGGAAAAGAAGTGGGTCAGACTAGGTTCTCCTTCCCCTCCATCCTTCTGTGCCAATGTGCACCTTTATAAGCTTGAACACTATAAACAGGATTGGCCTTTTGTGTCACTGGCCAAAATATTAGCTGTTATTCTACCATTAAAGCTTAATTCTTTTGTCTTGGATGATTTTCAAACAATAAGGTTTTAAAAGTTCTTTTTAATTATTTTTATTTTTTACCGTTGCAATTGCTCCCTAGTAGGAACCTTATATTTTATCAGCAGACACCTTACTTTTTAGTTAACACTTGGTTAGGATTAGGTGATAGACAATCTAAAAAAGAGTGGGCTATGGGAATTATCTGGAGAGATGTGGAGGCACTTGGGGAAGGGAAAGTGGAGAAAGATGCCGTCTGGGGTCATCTCCCATTCAGTGATCCAAAATTCACCATGCCTGGCCCAGATCACTCAGGGTCTGGAGAGAGACAGGAGAGGGCTAGCTACTTTTGTCTTTAGTCCTTCAAGCAGATATTATGTAAATATATAACAACTGACTGGATGAGACGTAGAGACCAGGTATATTTGGAGAGAACTTTTTTTCCCCATGGACAAGGTAGACCAGTCTTTCTGTGCTGCCCTTGAGGGGGGCAGGAGTGCTCAAGGAATAGACCCCACAGGGTAAGTGAAGCCCCATTTCAAGCAAACCTCTCCGAAGGCAGAAACTGTTAAAATGTTAAATTTCCTTCTTGTGTATTGTTGGCTTGCCTGCAAATAAGCAAGGAGCAAGTTTGTGCCGCTCTCTAGCTAGGGCAGAATGCTTAAGCAAGAAATCCATAACTTTTAATATGATGAGATTGTCCTGCTAGGAAAGATGGATTTTTTCCAATACCACTGCTAACAAACAAGTAGACTTCCCCGTATCAGCATATTTCTATTTCCTTCTCTACAGCACATTCGCCTGGCCTGAAGACAATAGGCTCCTCCAAATATCTGGCTGAGTCTACAGGTCGTAGGCTGCTCATCAGCCCTAAGTAGCCTCCCTTATATATTATTCCCTATGCCTTTGCCAGACTACTCAGGGATGAGGACCAGCTAAATCCTACTAGCTTAACCACCAGCCATTGGTGGAGAGGCTGCCCGAGGCAAGAATATGGACCAGGAGGATGTTGTCAGGAGCCTCCTTAAGCTCTGACTCTCTCACCCTGAACCTACTTGTCCAGGTAGTTGAAATATTTTCCCAGGCACTTCTCCAGTCCCCAGAGTCACACATTCTTATTTCTTCATTCTGTGTGTAGCCTGGACTAGTAAGTACTGCCTCCCATTTGTGCATTGAAAGGCAGAACTGCACATAGTAAGCCAGTCAGCCACTGCAAAGATAAAGAACAGTTAGTTTATTCTTACAGGGGCAGAGATCCTCCAGCCCATGGGCTGTTTTTCTGATGTTGTCAGGTAAGACTCAAAATTCAATAAATCTAGGTGCTTTTTAGGGGTGAGTTCATTAAATGTTTGACCAAATACAGTCCATGAATGATGTTATAAATATTTAAGTGGCCCTTGGCATAGAAAAGGTTCCCCACCTCTGGGACGGGATCATAGCAGAAGAAACCTACAACTTGAAGGAACCTTCGAGGCCATCAAGTAGCATGTATTCATTGTCCAGATGGCAAAACTGAAGCTCAGTGAATTTAAGTGACTAGCCCAGATTCACACAGATAGAAAGATAAGGTAGCACTTAAACCCAGACTCTTTGATTTTTCAAACCAGTGTTTTTGCTGTTCTAAAGGCTGTCTCTCCTTAAATCTAGGATTTTTCCTACTTGGGTTAGGTTTGAGGACAAAAAAATTTAGCCTTTTCTCTGCTTTCCCTCCATCCCCTTTTAAGATTAAGGAAAGTTCCATTTCTCTGGTTAAAATTTTATGCACTTCTCATGAGAAGAATAATCTCTTCTTCATGGAGAAGAGGAGGTTAACTAGTGGTTCTTTTAGAGAGACAGCAATTATAGGATCAGGCAGTTTAAAGTTAGAAGGAAACCCAGAGATCATCTGGCACAATTATCTCATTTTCAAGGTGAGGTAACAAGTCTGAAGAGAGGTTATGATTTGTCAAAGTTTACACAGGCGACAAGTAGCAGAATAAGGACTCTCAATCTGGTCTTTGGACTTCAAATTCAGTCTTCTTTTTACTCTGTCCCATTACCTTCAGTCACATCTGAGGTCATGATCCACCAATCTTACAACTTGTCAGACTTACTCAAGAATCAAAGGACTAATTCCCAAGGGGAAATAGTTTAGGTGAGACAGACAGCTGTGTCAATTGTCCAGATTAGAAATGAAGTGGAAATGTGGTCTGGACCCCCTTTAGTAGTCAGTGTGGAAACTTCTATCTTGGGCATAATGAGGATATATGAATGAAGGCCTTATAGTTCCTACCTTTGAGGAGATTATAGTCTGGGCACAGTAAACATTTACTGAGATAAGATAGGAACATGTGAAAATGAGGAAAAACACAGTGAACACATAATAAAGATATTTAGGTCAGTTGAGGAAGAATTTACTTTATTGTTGTTATTGAATCATTCCAGTCATGTCTGATTCTCTGTGACGCCATTTGGACAAAGATACTGGAGTGGTTTGTCATTTCCTTCTCCAGCTCATTTTACAGATGAGGAAATTAAGGCAGAGTTAAGTGACTTGCCTATAATCACCTAGCTAGTAAAGTGTCTGAAGCTGGATATGACTCCAGGGACAGGCACTGCACCGCCTAGATACCTAGAATTCACTAAGAGCCTACCATGTACCAGGCAGCTGATGATGTAGAGTGCTAGGCCAGAGTCAGGAAGATTTGAGTTCAAATCCAGACTCAGTCACTTACTAGCTGGGTGATCCTAGACAAGGCTCTTGACCTCTGATGCCTCAATTTCCTTATCTATAAATAAATATAATTAATATGCCTACCTCCCAGTTTTGTTTTGAAAATCAAATGAGATATTTAGATTTAGAAAGTACTTAGTGGAAAAAAATTTATAGCAAGTTTTTCTGCTAAAGGCCTCATTTCTCAAATATATAGAGAACTGAGTAAAATGTATAATATAAATCATTCCCAATTGATAAATTGTCAAAGGATATAAACAGGCAATTTTCATAGGAAAAAAAAATCAAAGTTATCTGTCATCATATGAAAAAAATCCTCTAAATCACTATTGATTAAGGGAAATGCAAATTAAAACAGCTCTGAGGTACTATCTCACCCATATTAAATTGACTAATATGACAAAAGATGCTGGAGATGATGTGGAAAGACAGAGACACTAATGTATTGGTTGAGTTGTGAACTACTCAACTATTATGGAGAGCAATTTGGAACTCAAAGGACTACAAAAGTGCCCATACTTTTGACTCAGGTATACCACTACTAACTCTGTATCCCAAAGACATAAAAAACAAAAAGGAAAAGAACCCATATGTACACAACTAGCTGCTCTTTTTTGTGTTAGCAAAGAACTACAAATTTGAGGGGATGCCCATCAATTGGGGAGTGACTGAACAAGCTGTAGTAATTTTAACTAGACTAATGAATTGGATATGCAATTAAAAAGCAAATTAAAAATCCCCAATTAAACAATAAATTGAAAACCCCCAAAATTAAAGGTGGGATTAATAAAATCAAGGGGAAAAAAGTATTGAACAAATAAATAAAACTAGGAGTTATTTTAAGAAAAAACAAAAATAAACAAAACTGATTAATTTGAGTAAAAAAAAAGAAAGAAAGAAAACCAAATTAATTCTAAGGGAATGCTGTAGTGCTTTGAGAAATAATGAGCAAGATGTTTTCAGAAAAAGCTCAGAAGATTTACATGAACTGATGCAAAGTGAAATGAGCAGAACAGAGAGAACTCTGTACATAACAATAGCATGTAGGATTATCAACTGTGAATGACTTAGCTATTTTCAGCAATTATGATGGAAAAATGCTTTCCATAGCTAGAGAAACAACTTATATGGTCTTAATGCAGGTTGATGCATATTTTAAAAACTTTTTATTCTTCTTGTTTTTGTATTTTCATTTTCAACATGGCTAATATGGAAATGTTTTACATGATTTCACATGTATAAGCTACCTCAGATTGCTGCCCTCTCAAGGCAGAGCAGTAAGAGGGAAGGTGGAGAGAATTTGGAACTCAAAATTTTAAAAAATGAATGTTAACAATTTTTCTTTACATGTAATTGAGAAAAAATAAAAATTGACTATAAAAGGATAGTGCTTAGCAAAATGCCTAGCTCATGGTAGGTGTGATAGAAATGTTATCTATTATATTATTATTATTATTGTTATTTTCAAGCACTATGATTGGCACTTGGGATTCAAAGACAAAAATCAAGATAGTCCCTGCCCTCAGGAAGCTTTCCTTATTTCTATTATGGTGAAATAATATCTACACATGTAAGTGACTACAAAAATAGAGGGAGAATAATTTCAGGGGGAATCATCAACTGTGGGTGGATCTGTAAACTATGATGTGATACTTGAGCTGAACCTTGAAGGAAACTATGAATTCCAAGTAATGGAGAGGAGTAGGTAGTGCATTTCAGGCATGGTGGACAGTCTGGTCAAAGACATGGAAGAAATTGGTGAACTGTCTTGCATAGGGAAAAGCAAGAAGGTGAGTTTGAAACGTAGTCTGTGGGGGTATTAAATGTGCTGGCAATCTCACTTTCATCCTTTTGATTTTCCACCTAACACCTGAGGGCCCTTAGGGAGAATGTCAATCTCTTGATAATTTCTCAAGGAACTGCTATCTTGGTCCTTTAGCATCTGTTGCTAGGGGTGTTTGTGTCAGTTAGATTAGCATCTTGACTTTAGACCTAACCCACCAGAAAAACTCTGCCATCCTCTCTTTGGTATTTCAATGAACATTGATCATCTGAATTTGGCCTAAAGGAAACAATCACATGAACTTTCTTCTCTGTATACAGTCTTTACTCATGACTGAAGAAGTAAAATGAATAGATTCAGAATGCAATAAATTACTGCAGCCTCTCCCAGATCCAGGGTGCCTACAACCAGTCTAAAAATATTACCAAGGCCCAGTCAGACAGTCAGTTAATAAACATTTATTGATGGCTTACTACATACCAGGTTGGGGACATAAAGAAAGGGAAAAGACATTGTCTGCTTTACAAGAGCTACAATCTGATGGTGGAGAGAAAACATGCAAACAACTATGTACAAGCAAGCTATATACAAGATAAATAGGAAATAATAACAGGAAGAAAAGAACTAGAATTAATAGAGCTTGGGAAAGTTTTTCCTGTAGGAGATGAGATTTTAACTAGAACTTGAAGGAAGCCAAGAGATAGAAATGAGGAAGGTGAACATTCTAGACATGTGGGACAGCCAGTGAAAATGCTTGGAGTTGGGAGATAGAGCAAGAGTCAAGTGAAGAGAAAGTTGGGAGGGGGAGAGTAGATTATGAAGGACTTGGAACACTAGATAGAAGACTTTCTATTTGATCCTGGAGGAGATAGTAATTAGGAAGATAGGGAGGAATTTATTTGAATGGGAGGTAATATGATCAAATCTGAATTTTGTTTGCTGAATGGAAGATGGATTAGAGTGGGGTGGCCTCCTCCTCCTCCTCCCCTCTCCCCAAAGGCTATTGTAATAGTCTAAGCATGAGAAGAAGAAATATGGTGGCAATATTAGATATATTCAAAAGATGTTACAAAGGTAAATTTGACAGACATTGGTAAGATATTGGATATGAGGGAGGGGAGAGATAAGGAGGAATTAAGGATGATACCTAGATTTTGAGATTGGGGAACTGGGAGGATAGTCTGGAAGAGAGGAGTTTTCAGGAGGAAAGATAATGAATTCAGTTTTGAATATGTTGATTTTTTTTTTGCAAGTCCATGGGGTTAAATGACTTGCCCAACACATAGGTAGGTAATTATCAAGTGTTTGAGGTTGGACTTGAACTCAAGTCTTCCTGACTCCAGAGTTGGTGCTCTATCCACAACACCACCTAGCTGCCCCCAGGTATGTTGAGTATTAATGTCTATTGGAGATATAATTTAAGATATCCAATAGGGAATTGGAGATGTGAGATTGGAGGTCAAAAGAAAGATTAGAACTGGATAAGTAGACTTGAGACATAAGCATTGAGATGCTAATTTAATCCATGGGAGCTGATGAGATGACCAAATGTAATAATAAGGTAGAGGGAGAAGAGAAGAGAGCCCAGATAAAAGCCCACTGGGATACTCACAGTTAGTAGATGTACCCTGAATGAAAATCCATCAATGGAGACTAAGGAGTATCAGACAGGTAGGAGGAGAACCAAAGGAGAGTAGTGTACCAAAAACCTAAAGAGAAGAGGATTTCAATGAGGAGATGGTGTCAAATGTTAACTCAGAAAGAGTTCAAGAAGCACAAGGATTGATAAAAAACCATTGGAATTAGATTGGTAACTTTGGAGAGAGCAGTTTCAGCTGAATGATGAGATAGGAATCTAGATTGTAGAGAGTTAAGAAAAGGAAAGAGAAAGAAAAAAAGAGGCAATAGATGGCACCAATGTAGATGAAGATGACTTTTTTAAGGAGTTTAGGCACAAAAGGTGGGAGAGTTATGGTATAATAGGAGGTTAGAAGACTCAAGAAAGGGTTTTTGAGGATAGAAGGAGACATGAGTTTGTTTGTATGTATTAGAGAAGCATCCAGTGAACAGGGAGAGACTGCGGATAAATGAGAGTGGGGAGGCAGAGCATCAGTACCATAAGCCTATCATGAGGAAGTGGCTAAAGGCCAAATTAGTGGTTCCCCATCTCAAGTCCTTCTTGCCTTTCTTAACCTCTCTTTTCCATATTTTGAAAATGGAGTCATAATAAGTCATTTCAGCCCTTTTCCTTTTTGATTCTTCCTAGATTCAGATCAGTAGGAATTCAAACCAGTGATTCAAACTTCCCATTCATTGCAATTCCAAACCAAACTGATTTAATGACAATAGAGTAGCAAAACAAATCAAGAATATGGAATTAAAAACACTGACCTGACCCCTTCCAACATTTATCTTCCTATGGAGCACTGGTCTCAGTTTCCTCTCGATCACTTGTTTCCACATCATTGAGGTCAAATCGTACATTGTCATTTATGGTAAGAAGTTGGCTTAAGAAAAGTGTGTATACTGTACAGGGAGGAGAAGAAAGCACTGTTGCTTCCTCTCAGATCGGGAATAGATAATATTGGAGTTCAGAAGAGAGTTACCACTTTTTCTTCCCTCTTCTCCCCTGTTTCTCACTGTCCTGTGTCAATCTTCTTCAACCTTGTTTCACTGATTCCTCATGGCAGATTGAGGGATTTGAATTCAGGATCACTCACTGACTTCAGATTCAGAATACTTTCTCATAGGATTTATGTTAAGAACTGCCCAAAGGTAAAAAAGAAATTTAAAATCAAAAATTTAAAAACGACAACAAAAACTTTCAAGTAAAAAGGGCTATTAGAGGTTGTCTAATTTAACTGACTCATTTTGAGGAGAAGAAATAGAGACACAGAGAAGGAACTGCTCTATAAAATAAAAGAGATGAATTTTTTTTTAGGTATTTGGCAAGGAAAATGGGGTTAAGTGGCTTGCCCAAGCTAGGTAATTATTAAGTGTCTGAGACCAGATTTGAACCCAGGTACTCCTGACTCCAAGGCCGGTGCTTTATCCACTACACCACCTAGCCACCCCAGATGAATTCTTTAGAATGATTCTTCCATGATTCTGTGACATGCCCAAGTCACATAGCTAATAACAACTGATAAACAGGGCTTAGAATTTAAGTCTGCCATCTCTTATGATTCTTTCCCACACTATACCCTGCTGATTTTTTTTAAAAATCTGGTTTGTTTTTTTAAAACAATAATAGCTAGCATTTACATGGCATTTTAAGATTTAAAAATACTTTATGTGTTGTCTCATTTGATCCTCACCACGACTCTACAATATCAGGCTATTATAATTATTATAATCCCCACTTTATAGATAAGGATACTGAGGTTGTTAAATGACTTACCAATAGTAGTTAATAAGCAGAATTTGAACTCAGGTCTTCTTGACTCCTGGCAGCCAGGTGGCACAATGAGATAGTGTACCAGACCTGGAGTCAAGAAGACCTAAGTTCAAATCCGGCCTTAGCCTTAATAGCTGTGTGATCCCAGGGCTGTAAGTCACTTTATCCTGCTTCCCTCAGTTTCCTCATTTGTAAAATGAGCAGGAGAAGGAAATTGTAAACCACTCTAGTATCTTTGCCATGAAAACCCCAAATGGCATCACAAAGAGTCAGAAACAATGACATGACCGAACAAAGACAACTTCTTGACTCCAGTTGCATCACTCTATCCTCTATGGCACCCAGATGTCTTTTTATGACACCTGAGAATCAGAGAATTATAGTTGGAGATCCCCTCAGAGGCCATCTATTCCTGCCTTTCACTTTGGAGATGAAGAAACCGATGCTCATGAAGGTTAAATGACTTGTTCAAGGTCATTCAGAGTGAGCATCAAGCCATTAAATCTAATGGGGAACACCCAGACTTTTTTGCAGGGTTGAGTTGATCAGAGGAAATAGCAAGATAGGTATCTTTAAGTACCTGAGGATTGTTTTAAATTGGACCTTTATTAAAGTATCATGTTACTCAAGCTTTGTCTTATCCACTCTGGTAGGAGTTGAAGGGAGAAGAAATGCTACTCATTTCTGCCCAAGATTGTGAAATAAATCAGCCACCATTAAAAATGGTGATTTACTGCCAATCTATGTCTCTATATGTATTTTTTTTTAAACCCAGGCCTCTCCTGCTAATGAAGCCACGGCAGATTCATGACTGCGTATGAAACCAACAGAGTCCTCACTCTGCAGAGATGTTTGAGTATAAATCTTTGTTTTTAATGTCTAATGATATGTAAAATATTTAAATTTGCAACTCAGAATTATTAAGCTGCCAAGGTTTTTTGCCTATTAAAGTGTATTCTTACCAGACGATTTATGGGGCACCCTGTGCTCACTAACGGCTCTCGCGTGGGGACATGGAGGTGTAGATTTGTGGCCTCCCACTGTAAAAAACTTCAGAATTGTCTGACCCTGTAAACTGAAAATTCATGTCTCTCACCCTGGGACAAATGCATTCTTTTTAAAAGCAGCACATGGGTAGCCTTGGCCCGATGTTAGTTTATTGTCACTGGTTGATAACGTTTAATGGAAAAGATACAAGAGTGCCAAAGAATTTTAATTATTTTTGTGATAAAGTTATATGTTCGGCCTTGAAAAAGTAGAGATAATGCGGGGATTCATTATTATTCCCAGTGTGTTTAAACAGACGACACAGAATGCAAACAAAAGCAGATGAAATTTGAAAAGTATTATCAATATTGCAGATAGCAGATGCCCTTTCCAATCAGAACAAGCATATCTTCTATAGCAACTTTACGGTTGAGTAGTTTATTCATTTCTATTAGAAGGTTGTACGTTTCTAAAATATGTAGATGCTATCTAGAAAAACCAACCAACCAGGAGGGTCATTCTGCTTGTTTCCCCAAATTTATTATTTCATGTTTTCAGGCTTGATCTGAGGGGGCATTAACATGGAAGTGGCGTCTTATTGTGTCCAATTCTATCTGTTATATGACCTTTGGTGGGTTTCGCTGTGGCTTGGAGAGGAAATTGGGAAGGGGTGTCTATGTTGCAGTGGAGTTTTTATTCTGTTTTATCACTGGTATATTTGTGAGGCTCAGGTTCAGGGTCTGACTGCCTTTCTATAAACTTTCTGTATTCACTGGCTTTCATTCAGCACCAGATGAAGCATGACAGAAAGTGAAAGTCCAGGAACAAATCTGAAGGGCCCCAATGAAGATGGGCTTATTTTATTCAAAGGCCAGGGCTATTTAGATGGGGATTTTCTGTTACCCTGAGCTAATGAAGGGAGTGCACTCCATCTGGATTATTTGGATACAATATTTTGTGCCAGAGTAGAAAATGATTTGCTTGACTTTGTGCAGAATCTAAATTATTTGGGTCTGTTTTTATTTTCCCCAAGGGGGTATTATGGATTATACCTAGGGGCTGTAAAGAAAATGCTCTGATTCTGAGTCTGGCATGCATCAGAGAACCTTATCATAGTGGGTGTTTAACAAATGCTTGGGGAATTGAAGGGAACCCATTCCCACTAGACTTTTGTGGTTTGAGCAATCTTGTTTGCCCTTCCTGACCAAGTTTTCCTGTCTGAGGAGTGGAGGGTCTTTCTACAAGGAAAATGTCCTTTGTATTTCAAGATCTGCATGTTGCAGGTCAGACTGCTCTTCCATGTGATTTCCTTGTCATGGGGAGGTTTGTATCTTTCCCATTGTATTCATTCTTATATTTATTCATTCACATATAAATTTGTTTTAGAAGGGTTTATAGAAACTTATCAAGTGTATTGCACTATATTAGGTATGTAGGATAGACATACAATTGTACAATGTACAATCCTACCCTAAAGGATCTTCATAGTACCTTGGGAGAGATGATACAAATACACAGTTACCATTCAAGTCATCATTTGCCAAATGAGAGCAAAGTACTCTAGAAGGGCAATTTGGGAAAGGAGTGTGGAGTGGAACCAAAGAAGGCATAGTAGGGGAAGTGGCATTCTAGTAGGGTCTTGAAGAATGAGTAAGATTTGGGGTACTAGGTGATGCAGTGGCTAGAGCACCGGTCCTGGAGTCAGGAGGACCTGAGTTCAAATCCAGACTCAGACATATAATAATTGCCTAGCTATCTTGGGGAAGTCACTTAACCCCATTGCCTTACAACCCCCCCCCCCCAAAAAAAGAATGAGTAAAATTTAGTTAGGTGAGAGTGGAGAGTTTGGTGAAGGCAATCTAGACATCATGTACGACATTATCAAAGATACAGAGGCAGGAGAGCATATGTAAATTTTTATATTTAGTTTCTTAATTTTGAACTTAAAAATAAAAAATTCTATATATATCAGAACACACAAAAAAGATAGTATATGAATCCATGAATCTCTGTTTCATACTATTTGCTTATTTTAAGTATATAATAAATTCCACAACATATTACTTTTGAAACTGTCCTCCTTGTTTGTACTTCTTTCTGAACTCCCTTCTCTTCTCTGCACATAAAAAAAAGATGATTCAGTCTCAATCTTTTTTGGCATAACAATTGCGAACTTCACCTCCCTCAAATTAGAAACTGAGATTAAAAGGAAAAGACCCCCAAGTTTATAACAAGTGAGCACAGTCAAGGAAAACTAATCCATATAGTGGATATGCCCCAAAATGTGTGCCTTTTTTTTTGTACATTGAGTACATTATCTTTCTTCCAGGAAGTGGGTAAGATACTTCGTTGTAGTTCCTCTGGGGACATGGCTGGTCACTGCATTAATCAACATTTTTAGGTCTTTGAAAGATCCCCCCCCCCCATTACAATGTTGTTGTATTCTGCTCACTTCACTCTGCAACAGTTCATGCTACTCAGGATTATAGGCAATTATTTCTTTTCATAATTTGTTATTTTGCAATAATATTCCATTACATTAATATAACATATTTTATTAGTTCATTCCTCAATTTATGGGCACCTCTCAGATTCTAACTCTTGCTTTTCTTATTCCTCCTTTTACTCCCCATTCAGAATCAGGGAGCTTGTTTTGTTTGTGATTATTCCCTTCAAATATTATCCTTTCTTTTAACCCTCCCCACTCTCAACCTGTATCCTTGCTTATTTTCTGTTCTTTTTGGGATATTTCTTTACCTAACTGTTGGTGTTCAACATTCCTTTGCCCATTTCAAGTAGGAGTGAAGTTCATCTGATTCCCACTTCTCTCACTTCTTTGTCTATGTCTGTATGCTCTTCTTCTAACCACCACAATTATGAGAAATAATAAGCCTCAACCCCTTGATCCTCCTTTCTACACTAGGTATTCCTTTTTTTTCTATCCTTTCTCTTTTCCCTCATCAAATCCTCAGACTGAACCAATCTATCACCAGATCCTCTTTTTTTAAAAAAAAAATTAGCTCTCTCAGTAGGCTTTGAAGACATTAAAATTCTGAAAGGACGTGTTCTTCTCCCCATATCAGAATGTTAGCCCCCTACATCATTGTACAGTTCTTTCAATTGCTTAAATTAAATTTGCCTTTCAATATTCCTGATGACTCTTGTGCTTGCATCTATATGGTCCTACTCAACTAATAATTTCATCAGAAATATTTGATGTTTCTTTTCTATTAAAGATTCATTTCTAGTTTCCCTTCCCACCCCACATAGAATTATATTTAGCTTTGCAGGCTAAGTTATTCTTGGTTGTAATTCTATCTCATTTGCTTCTTGGAATATTGTATTCCAAGATGTCTTATTTATAGTTGAAGCTACCAGGTCTTAAGTGGTCCTGACTGTGATTCCTTGGTACTAGAACTAGTATTTTCTAGAGACCTGAAGTTGTTTTTCTTTGATATAGGAGCTCTGGATTTCTGTGACTTTTCCATTTAATGTTTCTTTCAGAAGATGATCAGTGGATTCTTTTTATCTTTACTTTGTTCTCTGTTTCTAAAAGATCTGGACAGTTTTCAATTATGATTTCTTGAAATATAGTAATCCAGGTTTTTTTATTATGATTTTCAAGGACTCCATGATTCTCATATCCCTCATATCTCATATCTCTCTTTAACCTATTTTCCAGGTCAGTTGTTTTTGGTATTCATTTTCTTATTTTTTTTTACTTTTTTTAAACTTTTGATTTTTTTCCCCCTTTTATTTATTGTTGTCTAATAAAATAAGTGAATTGTTTACTTTTTTCTAGTTTTCAGGAAGTACTTGCAATCTGTGTGGAAAAACTGATAGTTTTTTTTCTTTGAATTTCTGTTTTTAGCTATTACAGAATTACTCTCTTCTTATTTTGGGAGAGAATCTTTGGGAATCTTTAAATAAAAGTATCTTCTTTGATTTACTTTGATTTACTTGTCTCTCCCACTTTTCTTTATGAATCAGGATTTGGGCCATGTCTGTTGTCTGCTATACTTTTGAGTAGGGTGATTAACCTTGCATGGTTTTTACCCTGGTTCCTTTGCAGACTTCTGTTTCCCAGGGTTAATCCTATTATATCTTTGAGTATCTGTGTTCTGGATTTTTCAGAGCTCTCTGTGGCATTTCAGGATGTGGGTCTGGGGACTTTGGAGTCCCTGTCTGAGCACAAATTGGGTTGTTGCCATTTGCTAAGGCTTCCCTGATCATCTACCTGGGGCTTTCTGACCTCCCTATGGCTTCTACATTGGAATTTTCCACTCTTATTGCCTCTTATTATTTCTATACAAGTTTCTTGTCCTTCTCTTGTGAGTCTGTTGGCTTATTTGTGTACTCTGTCGCTGTCTTTGTTGGTGGTCTCTCTTATTGTCTGTGGACTTCTGGATGACTTTTGGTGTAGTTCTGTGGTGCTAGAATCATTTCTTATTATTGTTCATTTAATTTCTTGATCATTACTGCTCTGGTATAAATTTCAGTTTTTTGCTGGAATATCTGTTAGAGAACTCAGCAGCCTACCTCCAGTCTGGCAGTCTTCTTGACTAGATGCCTCTGGATCATTTTGTGGGACTGACAAATAGTCTAATTTGGCTAGGGCCTATAGTAAGTATAGAAGAATTCTGTGAGATGAAACTATAAAAGTTAGTTGAGACTATATCACAGAAAACTTTGTATATCTGACTGAGGAATTTGGACTTTATCCTATAGTCAATAAGAAGACATGGAAGATTTTTTGAGTGGGGGGATGACATGAATAGATTCCATATATTAGGAAAGTTAACTTGGTAGAAAAGTTTGGAAGAGGAAGAGATTTGAAAAGTCAAGAAAATAGGATGAAAGCTACTTCAGGATTCTAGCTAAAAAATGAGAGGCTAAAGGAGATTGGTAGCATTGGAATGGAGATGAAACTTTCTGCATCAGTAGCTGAATGTTTCTTGGATGTTTTGGACAAAATGTTGTTTTTAATTTTTAATTTTTACTTTACTTAGCTAAGTCAATGAACATTTATTAGACACCTATATTATATTAGATACTGGGAATACAAAGACAGAAACCCCCTAATCTCTAAAGTATGTCCCTTTTTCAAGGGGAATATAATATGCACATAGATAAGTAAACATAAGATAACTGTGAAGACCGAGAATATTGTGTGTGTGTGTGTGTGTGTGTGTGTGTGTATGGGGGAGGGTAGAATCATTCATTGCTTCAACTTCTTATCTTATTTCCTGATCCCTTGTAATATGTTTCCTAACCTCATCACTCAACTGAAATTATTCTCTCTAAAGTTATCAATGTATACTTAGAAAAACAATATTTTATTTTAGTTTTTGCAAGGCAATGGGGTTAAGTAGCTTGCCCAAGGCCACACAGCTAGGTTAAGTGTCTGAGGCCAGATTTGAACACAGGTACTCCTGACTCCAGGGCTGGTGCTCTATCCACTGTGCCACCTAGATGCCCCAAAACAATATTTTTAAAAAAACCTTTTTCCATATTACCCTTATATCCAAATAAATACCTCCTTTTTTCCTATCTAGTAAGATACACCCTATAACAAATATTTTTAAGAAAAGGAAAAACAATTTAGCAAAGCCAACCAATATCCTATTTCTTGTACAATATGCAGTAGTCCACATTCCTAGTCACTAAATTCATTAGATTCATTCAATCAGTAGACATTTAAGAACATGCTATGTGTCCTTATGTTAAGTGCTGGGGATACAAAAAAAGACAAAAGACAATTCCTGCCTTTAAGGAGTTTACAGTCTAATGGGAGAGATAGTATGAAAACAAACAAACAAACAATAAATAAATAAATAAATATACAGGGTTAAGTAGGAAATGATATATAGAATGAAGGCAATAGACTTGAGATAGATTGGGGCAGGCTTTCTACAGAAGGTGAGATTTTAGTTGGAATTTAAAGGAAACCTGAGAGGTCAGTAATCAAGTGACCATGGAGAGTGTTCCAGGCAATGGGGATCAGTCAGAGAAAATGATGAGAGATGGAAGGTCCTGTCTCAGAGTCCTTGAGGGAAGGGATGGCTTAGATTGTTATTTCGATCCCTGGTGTTTAATGCAATGACTAGAACACAGTAGACAGTTAATACAAGTTATTGACTGATTGACTCTGCAAAGAAGGAAGAAGGGCTATTTTTTCCAACTCTTTCCTAAGGTCAGACTTGTTCAGTTTAATTATATTCAATTTCCTTGTTTTTTTTTTTTTTCATTTACCTTGTAGTCATTGAGTATACTATTTTCTTGGTTCCATTTGTTTCACTCTGCATCAATCATATAAATCTTTTCACACTTCACTGAATTCATCATATTCAATATTCCTTATTATTGTCATATTTGATTGCATTCCTTGACCAAAGTTTGTTCTTTGCTACCAGTGAAAGTGGTGGAATGAATATTCTGGTGTATGTGGAGCTTTTCTTTTTCCTTTTTGAGGAAAATGCTTAAAAGTGAGGCCTCTGGGTCAAAAAAAGTTTGGACATTTAAAAAAAAAGTATAATTCTAAATTGCTTCCTAAAATGGTTAGGCTAACTCATGACTTTACCTAGAATGTATGAGTGTAACTATCTTTCTGCAGCCCTTCCAACATTGAATATTTCTATCTTTTTTCATCTTTGCTGATTTTTTATTTAGGGGATAGTTGGTCATTGACCATTTGCTTTCTGCTTCCTCTGCTAATTGATATAATTACCGAAAGCAAAGGGCAGATAAGAAAGGTAATAAAGTAGTGATATATTAATGAGGTATTTAACTGTAAAATTTGGTCACTACTCAGTCATCCCTTCATGAAGTTTGATCAAGTCATTAAACTGACTTAGGGAACCTATCTTTTAGCTGGGAGAAAATGGGCTGCATCTTGGAGGTTTTTAAATAACTAAAATTTAACTTTCTTGGAAAGATTCAATGCAATTCCAGAGAGTTCAGGTCATGTACAAGTTTGTGAAATACTATCCCTGTGCATATACCAGAGGGCAGCTGTATCTTCCCTTCATTCCTCTCCTAGTTCAAATTTGAATTCTTGATACGGGTCTCTAGGGTCCATCAGGGACTCTGTTGGTTGAAAATCTTAAAATGTAGTTCATGAACCTCCATCAGTGTGCTTAACATTCTTCCCACAAACCTGGGCGGGGGGGAGAGGGTTCACTTTCTCACAAATATATAAACAATGTCCATGGGAAGAGGGGGACACAAATTTAGGAGTATACAAAGAGTAAGAGTACAGTGGTTATAGGTAAGGAATACATGTAATCAATAAATAGACACAAATGTCCTTTCCTGTTCTTATGGAACTTCATGCTTGGCACAATTTCTCTGCTGAAGGGTTCTTTAGATTAATTCTCAGGGTCCATTTCCCTTAATATAATGCCTCTTGGTTGCTATAATGACTTGGCCATTTCTCCCTCGAGTCCATAGCAAACTCTCTTTTATTCTGCTCTTGTTCCTTGAAGTTGCTTCTGACCTCAAATGACCACCTCTTCAAATCCATATCTGTTTGGAGAATGTGTATCTACTTCTTCAGTCATGCTTTGCTTCTCTCAAACTGCTGTGTGAAGTGGGTGAGTGGGTCCACTGTCAGATGCCGGGGTCAATAGAAGTGATGAGGAAAGAGAAATCCTAGTCTACCCTCTTGCTCCCCTCTGACCTAGGTGCAGAGGTCTCATAGAAGCACTTCACTGAATTCTCAAACTGAACTGGATACTCTTTAAAGGGGGCATGGCAATTCATTGTTCAACAGATAGCTAGGCAGTCTTCACAATTCAGTAAAATAGTTTGTTTATACTTCACAAAGAGATACTTCATTTGCATTTTAATACTTCATTACCTTTGTTATCTATCTTTTCCTTTCAGTGGCCACATCAATTGGCCAAAGACCAATTACTCTCTTGCAGTTTGAATTGAGATGAAATCGATTAGACAGAGAAGCCAGCCCAGGAGGAGGTGTTTGGAGGTGCATTTCTCTTATGCCAATGATCTCTTAATAGTGAAGTCCAGACTTCTCAGTTCTTATCCTTCTTGACTTCTTGGCAGTATTTGACACCACTAATCACCCTTTCCTCCTGGATACTCTCCTGAACCTTGGAATTATCCTTGACTCTTCCCATTTCCTTAATCCCACTATCCAAATCTTATCATATCTACCTCTTTAGTATCCTCTCCATTTACACAATTCGCATTACAGATCAGTCCTTCATCACCCATGACTTGGATTATGACAATAATTTTCCTAAAAGTTTCCCTGCTTTCAGTTTCTCCCCTCTCCAAAAAATTCTCTACATCAGTGTCAAATCAATATCTATAAATACAAATTTGACAACATAACTTTCCTCCTCAAAAATCTTTAGTGGCTCTTTATTCCATCTAGGAAAAAATACTGACTTCTCTAAATGATGTACAGTGGTAGGATGGGGAGGGGTTAGTATTTGGTTATTAGCAGAAAAGATGGCCATTCCCTCCTGGTTGACTTCTACCTTTATTTATTCAATATCATTCTTACCCAACTCTCTTTTAGCTATCTCATGCACATGACTTTTTCCTTGGTCAGTAGCCTCTCTTTCTGGCTTTCAGAAGGTTCAAAAATAGGAGACAATTCCCTTAGAGCCACTACCTTGGAAGAACTTTCCCATACTTCTAATTGCCAAACCACTCTCACTGCTTAAAACAATGTTTTTCCCCTCCATAACTCAGATTTTGCCTGTGTCACTGGTCCAGATTCACTTGATCTTTCACCTGCCTTTGGGGAGTTATAATAATGCTTTTCATTAAGATGTGATTGGTTTCTATTAAGCCCCAGATAGATACATCATCGGTTTAGAGAAGACCTCTCTGTCTCTCTGTCTCTGTCTCTGTCTCTCTGTCTTTCTGTCTGTCTGTTTCTCTATTTCTCTGTCTCTCTGTCTCTCTGTCTCTGTCTCTTTTCTTTCTTCTTTCTCCACCCCCAAGCAATCTTATTCCTCTTTGGTGCTTATTAATATTAAACATTTTTAAAATTAAAATGAATAAATACATGGTGTGAACAATATCTTGGAGAAACAAGTTTTTAAAAAACATACAATACAGACTATAGAAATACAGAAAGTAAATGAATTTGTGGCAGGAACAAGGATTTTGGGGAATAAACAAGAACTAGATTCATACTTCCTTCAAAAGAACGAGATGAATAGAAGGGAAACAGACAACTAGAATGGGGGGTCAAAAACTCAGTTCCTTTTAGCATGATAAGCTGATCTCCCTCCATCATCTCTATCTGACATCTTTCAGCTCTGGTCAAGTCTATTATTTTGGTGACTCTCCTCTGTCCTTATGCCATTGAGCATCTTTCTCCTCTATTCCCTTCTTCCCTTCCCTTCTCTCCTCTCCCCTGTGTTAGTTGTATACTTCAGTCTCTTTTGACCATCCTCAGCTATGCTTTCATTTCTTATTCTGACTTCTTTATCTCCTTTAGGGTTTCCTTGCTTTTTCTCTCTCCTGTATGTAGGGGAGCTTTCAGTCTTAGGCTCTCTAGGACTCACACAGATAGGGCACAGGTAAACCTGGTACAGTTCATTGCTTTAGAAAATCCTTCCTAACCTGGCTCAGCCAACATTTTGAGTCTTATTATACCTTACTCCTTTTCACTTATTCCTTGATATAACTACATCACAATGCTTTGTGTTTCTCATTTATAATTCCTCTGGACCATTGTACAGACTGGAATTCTCTCTTTTCTCACTTTTTTTCCTTTTAGGACACCCTGCTTTGCTTCAGGGTTCAACTCCTAAATGAAGCCTTTTTTGGTTTTTCAGATGCTAGCCCTTTTCCCCTCACTTCCCTAATTTGTATTTATTTTTCATATATCTTGTATTTATTTATCTGTAGTTGTTTCTTCCAATAGAATGTAAGTTCCTTAAGGACAGGAACTTTTCTTTTTTTTAATTCCTAGTATCCAGCATAGATACTAAAATACTTTTAATTAATTAATTGGTTACTTATCTGGAAAGCATTTGCAGAGGAAGTAGTATTTGAGCTGAGACTTAGAGGGCAGATAAGGATTCAGAAAGGAGGGAGTGGATACCAAGCGTGAGGGATGGATTGAATAAATGTGCAGAGGCTTGAGTGCAGTGTTGGGTTTGATTGCCCATATGCATATGGACAAGGATCTCACATTCCCCTACATGTAGGAATTATTCAAATTCCATCTATCTTACACTGTCTAATATTGTTAATCATATTCTATGTCCCTGTGTTACTTCCCCCTCCATGACAGTAAGTTCATTGAGGACAGGGACTGTGTCTTATTTTCCCTGATGTATGACACAGAAGTGAGTTCATGTTTGATATTCAGTCAACCTTAATTCACAAAATACTCTTTCTTCTCTAGGACTTTCTACACATCTCCTGTCTCTCAGACCTTTTGTATAAATGGGTCTTTTCTCAAGAAAATTAATGAGACCCAGTCCATCAAAACACCCTTTATTCTCATTCTTTCAAACATGTCTGCTATGAATTAATCTGAACACAATGAATGTGTCTGGTTGCCCTCTGTCATTTCTACCAAGTGAGCCTAAAACATTTATCTATGATTTGAGGTGTCTTGAAGCCTATAGTGACTGTCAGGATCTGCCTGGTCCCTGACTCAGATTCTTCTGGGGAATCTCTTATGAGGCCCTGAAGGAGATTTTGGCTCTACTCTGATCTTCTCCTTTATCTGGCATTGCCTTCACATGAGCTGTTCCCCAGATATCCATCCCTTAGCCTCCCTGGCTTCCTTCAACATTCAGATAAAATATTCCTTTCTGTAAGAGCCCTGTTCTGATCCTTCTCTCTCCTTGCATGTCCTGCCTGCCCCTGGGTCCCCATCCCCTTAGTGCCTTCCTCTGATATGACCTCTCCTTCATACCATATGTCTAAAATGGACATTTTATTTTACATTTTGTCTCCCCATGAGCATATGAGCTTTTTGAAAACAGGTACTGTGTTTTCTCCTTTCATTGTATTCTCAGTATGAAGCACAGATCTTAGAACATAGTGATAATGCTGATGTTTGTCTTTTCTTCTCAAAGAAGACTAGGGAATCATGGTGATGACATCATGACATGCATGTGAATTGGATTTGAGTGAGGTGGTGCTGTGCTTAGTCACCAGCCTCACTTTCTCCTCCAGAACATCTGGGTCCTGTATCCAGGGATGAATCAGGTTAACTGGAGACAGCTGTGGATGTGAGGCAGTCAGGGTTAAGTGACACACAGTTAGTAAATGTCTGAGGCTGGATTTGAACTCAGGTCCTCCTGACTCCAGGACCATGCTCTATTCAGTTGCCCCTAGTGACTGGAACATAGTAAGTAATTAATAAAGTGATGATTGACTGTCTGACAGACAAACGATTATTAACTGCCATGGATTGTGTATGCACTTTACAATATTATCTCACTTGAAGTTCCCAGCATCTCTGGGAGGCAGGTGACAAGTCCCCTTTCTCAGATCCTCAGGGATCCACAAAGGAGCACAAGTGGAAGGATAATAGGTGGGAGCAATTGTGGATCCCATCAGCCTCCTTCTACTTAGGGACTTGACTCTAAATCTCTTTTGCTCTCATGGCTTCTGATTTTTATCATGATAGGTAATAGGTTTCTTCCTGCCCTGGGCTTCCCCAGGGCAGGATCTTACAAACTGTTGAGAGAAAGATAGTCCTCTAGGGCTAGCCTGAGACAGAAACCACATGTCCCCTAGCAGGGATGACTTGATGGGTGACAGTGAAGGGATGTCTCCCAGTGAGCTGGGTTGAACATTCTGGGACATCATGCCAGGTCTGAATTAGAGGTCTGGTGCTAACAAAGCCAAGTTGGTACTTTTGTTGAAATGATCTCAAATGAGTCCCAAGGGTCTCTGAATTACTAGGCTTATTTTTTAGTAAAGGACCTGCTTGTCTGAAGGGAAGAACACTGGACAGATAGGTGGCACAGTGGATCGAGTGTACCAGGCCTGGAGTCAGGAAGACTCATCTTCTTGTGTTCAAATCTGATGTCAAACACTCACTAGATCTTGGGTAAGTCTTTTAACCCGGTTTACCTCAGTTTTCTCATCTTGTAAAATGAACTGGAGAAGGAAATGGCAAACCACTCCAATATCTTTGCCAAGATGGGAACATGGATTCGGACATGAGTGAAACAATTGAACAACTACAAACAGGAAAGAACATTATTTTAGGTGCTAAACCAAGAAACTGAGTTCACATTCTGCCTCTCTTTCTTAGTAACTGTGTGACTTTGGGAAAACCACTCACCTTCTCTGGTCTGTAATTCCTATTATGTAAAAATGAGGGGGGGCATTGTACTGGATGATCTCAAAGGTTACTTCTTTCATTAAATACTATACTTCTCCTAGACACTTGGAGAAGAACCACACACAGATATGAATTGAAGGGGCAGCATTATAGTTTAGTCAAAAGAGTCCAATCAATGCTCAAGTTGAGGTCTGCCGCTTATATCTGCACGATCTTAGACAAATCATTTTTCCTTTTCTTAGCATCGATTTCCTCATTTAAAAATGAAGCTGAAATATTAAGTGCTATGGACTGCGTGAAGTAGTTTAAAAATATCATCTCATTTGCTCTTCATATAATGCTATTATGGTTTGTATTTGACAGTTGAGGAAACTGAGGTAGGCAGAGGGTAAGTGAGTTACCTAGGGTCCCATGGCTAGTAAACATCTGAGACTGAATTTGAATTCAGGAAATAGCTGAGGTTGGATTTGAACTCAGGTCTTCCTGACTCTAGGGTCTGCCCTTCCTGGTCGCCTGTGTTAGAGAACAATATACAAACTGGCCACAACAATGTAGGAAACTTCAGTCTCACTAACTGAAAAGTAAGAAATAATCCTGGTGAATAAGGAGAGTTACATAATTCTCTCTTCTCAGCAGAGTAGTAGGGAACCACTGGGTCAGAATATTGTATACTCTATCAGTTACAATCACACTATTGTGATTTTATTAATGTTTTTCTTTATTAGAAGAATAGGCACAGTTTTGAGGGAGAGGGACAGTGGAAAGGGAAAAGGAGTATTTCCAGAATGACTAGGATGAAAGAATAACTGGCATTAACAACAAAACAAAAACCTAAATAAGGTCACAGGTTAAAAACCCCAGTTTTTAACCTTTTTTAAAAAGTTTTTTTTGCAAGGAAATGGGGTTAAGTGGCTTGCCCAAGGCCACACAGCTAGGTAATTATTAAGTGTCTGAGGCTGGATTTGAATTCAGGTACTCCTGACTCCAGGGTTGGTGCTCTATCCACTGTGCCAACTAGCCACCCCTCCAACTTTTTAACTTTTGAAAAGGCCAGTTCTCAGGTCTCTTCTGATTCTAAGCTCTTATAATCATATACATACTTCTGTCACCAAAGTAGAATGTGTCTTTACCTTGTAGATACTTGTTTGAGCCCTTGGACTCTGGAACTTGGCTAGATCTTCCTGAGATGATCACAAAATAGTTACTCTATAAGGGTTAGTTGAATAGAGTTGACCTGATGTGGTAAAACATTAATAGTTACTATGGTTGGAAAGAATATATTCTTGTACATTCTTTGCTCATCTCTGAAAATACAGATTCTTAAAAGATCCTTCCCTTTGGGAAAAATAGCCTTGACTCTTCTAATATTATCCTCAGCAATAACATTAAATGACAAAGCCATATAAGCAGGTTCCATGATATTTATAATTACAATAATTGTCCCCTGCATTTGTGAAATTCCTCTCCCTGTGAAGCTTAATGCACTCTACATGCATTATCCAATTAATTCTGGAAACGTCCTAGGGAGATAGGTAGAGAGCAGATATTATCACCCACCATTTTACTGAAAGAGAACATGCTGCCCATTGATGTTAAGTGACTTGCCTAAGGTCACGCAGAGAGTCAGAAATTGAACCCAGTTCAGGGCTTGGTTGATTAGTGTGCCTTGTGGAAGCATTTAATTTCTTAGTCTATGGTGCCCTGGTTTGAAATAATAGCTAAACTGCTGCAATCCTCATAAAATTAACTTAAATTTCCTTTCTGTCATGAAGGCCATTTGCAGATATCCACACAATATTAGCATTTTCCAGCCCCCAGTCCTTAAAGACCTCTGCCCACTGACCATGTTTCTAACTATCTCTCATGGCCTAGTTCGCCAAGGGACAATTCTCAGAAGAGTATTTAGTCGGTGAATAAAAATGCTGGGTGAATAGCGGACAGTGGCAAAGGGAAGTAACCAAGCTAGATAAATTTTATGAGTTGAAGAACAAATTAACTATGAAGAACAACCTCTTTTTTTTTGAGAAACAATCAACATAGTCATAATTGTTTAAGTAGCTCCTTTGATGGTGTGGTTTTATGAGGTAGCATCGCCTGAATAATAAATGCCACATCCTCTTCACCCACAGGGTACTCTAGAGATGAACATCGGGCTTCTAGAAAGCTCACTCCTGGGAAGCCAGGTGAAAATTTTTTTCTTTGGGGAATTTCAGGCTGTTCAGGGAATCTTGGGGAATATAGGTTCCCCTGACAAATCTTCTTAACTTCAACCTCACATAGTTGTTCCACTGACACCTCAAATTCAGCAAATCCAAAACTGGATTTGTAATTTTTTTCTCAAAAGTTATCCCTTTCCCAACTTGTCTGTTTCTATTGTAGGAACCACAAGTCACCCAAGCTTGATGCACTGGAGGGATCTTTGTCTCTTTCCTTTTCACTTCCCTATGTCTCTTTGCATTCTGATAATTTCTTATCCTCACTACAATCATGTCCTGCAATATCCCTAATGTGTCTCCTATCTATTCATGCATACCTACCATCTTAGCTCAGATCTTCCTCACCTCTCATCTAGGTGACTGAAATAACTTTCTCATTGATCTCCCTTCTTCCAGTCTCCCCCCTTTTCAAAATCTATCTTCTACACAGCTGTTAAAAGTAAGCTTCCAAAAGCACATGGCAGACTATGTCACTCCCCTGTTCCAGAATATTCATTGATTCCCTAGTTCTTATAGGATAAAATGTAAATATCTTAGCTTGGCATTTACAGCTCACTGCCATCTGTTTCCAATCTACCTTTCCATACTCATTTCCTACTCATCCCCTTCATACGGATTTTTTTTAGCCAAACTGCTCTATTACCTGTTCTCCAACCTTACCCTACTATCTTCTCCCTCTGTGTATGCGACCAGGATGTCTTCCAATGTTTGAAAAGTGCTTAGCATAGTACTTGATAAATAGTAGCTACTTACTAAATCCTTCCTCTCTCCATCCCTCCCTCCTTCATTCCTCCCTTCCTCCCTTTCTTCCTTCATGCTATGGACTATAAATGTTTCACAACAAAGTCCATTGATAGAACAATGAAGAAAACCAATATGTGTCAACTAGAGCAGAATTTTGAAGCCTTCTTGAGTCATAGGTGAGCCTTTATCCAGATCGGTACCCACAACCTTACTCTATTTCTCCTTGGCTATGGTATTGAAATCTTCCAAAATGCACCTGGGCATATCTCATAATCTTTCAATGTGATTTCCTTTTTGATTTCCAGTCTTGACCCAGAAATAAAAATTGCTCATTGTGTCTCTGACAGTTGTAGATAAGAATTTGGAGCTCAAAAATATAGATTTGGGAAATTATTTGTATAGAGGGGACTAGCTAAAGTCTTGAAAGAGATTGTCAGGGGAGAGGCAAGTAAAGGGAAAGAAGAGGACCAAGGACAGAACTTTGTATTACCCTCACACTAAGGACCTTGTGAGTAGGTTGAGGACTCAGTGAAAGAGAGATGAAGACATTGAATGATAGAACAAAAAAGTGTAGTATTTCTGAAGTTTAGGGAAACCCATAGTAGGTTGTAATAATATAATGGTTGTGGTTGTAATAAAGCAATTTCAGTTTTAGGGGGAAACTATTTTAAAAGAAAAGTTTGGCAAAGACATTGGTTAATATAAAAGAGTGAAAATCTGATAGTAAAATTTTAGATACCACGATAAGCTAAAATTGGAGGGTTTGTTTTTGTTTGTTGCTTTTAGAGGTATGGAGGATGGTGGTGGTGGTGATGCTACTTCTCAGGAATTCTTCCTTCCATCATTTAAGATATTCTAGATCACAGACTTCTTTCTCTATATACAAGGTTAATTCTGGATTGTAGCCATATATTTGTACTACCCTCCCTCCCCTTCCCCCCCCCCCCCCCAGTCTCAGGCAAGTTTTTGTCCACATACATGTAGGTTCATATTCCTCTTGGTGATGTCCTTCATTGTTCTCTGAACTTGTGGTCTGTGACAGATTGTTTCCAGTCTCATGGACTGTGGGTCATAAAACACCCTATTTTCTTCCAAGACATCCCTCTTGTAGTACAGTGGGGTGGGGCTTGGAAGCCCTAGCTCTGTTTACATTGGTAAAGACGAAGAGCTGAGCCATGTGCCTGGTGTATATGGTACTGGACTCCAGGAGCTGCCCATTTAAAGCAGCAAGCACCTGCCGGGTCCTTAGCACAGAAAAGTGGGTCTCCAGGTTTCACGCTCCTGCCCTATGATTATACAATAGATTTAAAGTCTCTGATATCTACAAATCTACATCAAAATATATTCTTGAGCTGTAGGGAACGTCTCAGAATTGTTAACCTTCTCCCCAGGTATTAGAGGTAACACACTGTGAGATTAGATGTATATTTTCTTCAAGCTATACCACCCATTGAGGAGTTCATATTTACATCTTTTGTTGATATTTTTATAGATTAAAAGCGCCTCTTTACTAGGTGATAATTCTGCTAAGTACTGTAATTTGCTGCCATTAATATTTGTCTGAGTCCTAGTTTGCAAAATATATTTGAAACCACTTTAGAAAGTCGCATAATTGCTTCTTTGTCGAGCTGGTAAAATGAGTAGTTTCTTTATCCAGGCTTTATCCTGTTAACCTTAGAGGTGAGTGACTGCTCATAGGAGTACTTGGGGAATGTCTTAGCACTGTTGAGCCATTTAATTTCAGACCTGATTTCAGAGTGGTGACATAGAATTGGCTCTGAGCAAGCTCCCAGGCATTTCAGGGTTTTGTTGTTCAGCTCAAATGAAGACCTGCTTCCTTCCCCTAAAAAGGAAGTGATACACCTGTAGATGATGCTTTTGTAATTGATCCTAGAATTCCTCCCATGGGATTCTCAAGACCTGTGACTGAATTGTGCAAGAGGAAGGGGATCATTTGAGGAACCATTTGGACTTTCTTTGGCAGCCTAATATATGGTTCTGTTAACTTTGTGGGGGCTCCCAGGTAACTTAACTTGAGACCCAGGCCCAGGATCAAATATACTCTGAAGATTTTTTTTCTCAAGGGAAAGAATAATAGGATTTGAGTCTCTGGATCCTTGGCCCCATGGTCTGGTCTTCTGGGTTTAGGGGTAGATAGGAGAGAAAATGCCTCCCTTCTCCCTGATCATTCTAAGTGCTGGTGAGAATGTTAAATATTGGCCTTTTACTATCATAAAAAAATACCATTACCAAACTAACCATGAAGACCAAAAACACCATGCTGACTTAGGTTAGTTTCAGCCTTTCAAACAAAAAGATCATTTGATTTCAAGGCAAAATGATGGAGGTTACACCTCTCAGATTGGCCAATATGACCAGAAAGGATAATGATCATTGTTGGAAGGGTTGTGGGAAATCTGGGACACTATTACACTGTTGGTGGAGCTGTGAACTCATCCAACCTTTCTGGAGAGTTATTTGAAACTACGCCCAAAGGGCAACAAAAATGTGCATACCCTTTGACCCAGCAATACCACTACTGGGTCTATATCCTGAAGAGATGATGAAAAAGGGTAAAAACATCACTTGTACAGAAATATTTATAGCAGCTCTGTTTGTGGTGGCAAAGAATTGGAAATCCAGTAATTGTCCTTCAATTGGGGAATGGCTTAGCAAACTGTGGTATATGTATGTCATGGAACACTATTGTTCTATTAGAAACCAGGAAGGATGGGATTTCAGGGAAGCCTGGAGGGATTTGCATGAACTGATGCTGAGTGAGATGAGCAGAACCAGTAAAACACTGTACACCCTAACAGCAACATGGGGGTGATGTTCAACCATGATGGACTCGCTCATTCCATCAGTGCAACAATCGGGAACAAATTTGGGGCTGTCTGCAAAGGAGAGTGCCATCTGTATCCAGATAAGGAGATGAGGAGTTTGAACAAAGTTGAAGGACTATTTCCTTTAATTTAGAAAAAACCAGATATATTGTCTGATCTTGTTACCACTTAGACTTCTTTTCTCTTCTTTAAGGATATGATTTCTCTCTCATCACACTCAATTTGGATCAAGGTACAACATGGAAACAAAGTAAAGACTGATGGATTGCTTTCTGTGGGTGTGGGGTGGGGGAGAGGGAAGTAAGATTGGGGGGAAATTGCAAAATTCAAATAATATCTTTAATAAAAATAAATAAAAAAGAAAAAATGATGGAGGTTTGAATTCTGTTTCTGGTTCTGCTTCTTCTTATTTGTGTGGCCTTGGATGAATCACTTCTTTCTGGACTGATTTCTTTATAAAGAAGGGGTTAGATTAGATGATATCCAAGAGCCCTTCCAACTATGATCCAATCAGTTTTCAAACACAATATATGTTCTGTTGAAGAAACCATAACGACCCCCTTTTTTTGAAGCACATCTTTTTCTGTTGTTCTTTTCAGTTTATTAGCATCATGCTCACTTTCTCGAGTATGGAAACACATTCATTCACTCACTTTATATAGTATGTTAGCATATCCTTTCTGTCACTCTCTCCAGTCAGTAGCACATCTTTTCATTCTCTCCAGTATATTAGCACATTCTCCCTGTCTGCCCCCCCCTTTGTCTCTCTCTCTCTCTCTCTCTCTCTCTCTCTCTCTCTCTCTGTCTCTTTGTTTCACTCACTCTCTTTCCCCCCCCTCCACTCTGTTCCCACCTCTTTTCTCCTTTTCTAGTCTATTTTCATTTTTGCTCACCCCCTGTCATCTGGTAGCACCTCTCCTTTTCTTCTTAGTCCAACCTTTGGATGGGAGTCATTTTTCAGTTCCCCTATGAAGCACAGATGTTAAATGTGGAGTTGTTTTTATTTTTCCCTTTGCTATATTCTCTGCCATCCAGGATATTGGCCTCTTTGGACCTTCCAGGAAATGGTCTCATAAGCTAAGTAACAATTTCTGACTGTGGCAGAGGAAGGATCTGAGATTAAGGATGAGACATTATCTGACCTGATTTCTCTTGTTTCCAGTTCAAAAAGCTTCAGCACAGAGCACAAATGATTCATGAGTAACCATTGTTCGGGGCTCATGATCAAGAGCTTGGGATAAAAGTTTTATTTTAAAGTATGCGAATGTCCTCTGCTTTCTTTTTAATATTTATTAGGGACATGACCCATAAATGGTTTTTGAGATTTGTGTGAAGTTGCATTTAGCAGGAGTCCTAGAAAATGTTTAACAACCAGCTTTCCTAAAAAAAAGCATGCACAGGAAACATTTTAAGTTGAATATACATTATTAGCATTTTCTCTATCACTTTAAATCTAGACAATGACCAAAGCAATAAATCAATTCTTGATTTGTGGCACTTGCCAATTCTGAGTTATAAATCCTCAAATAATAATAATAATAATAATAATAATATAATAATAATAATAATAATAATAATAATAATAATGTTATAATTGCCTCTTGTGAGTCAGTTTGATGTGGCTTCAACACACCCTTGCCTTTAGGAGAGAAAGCAAGAGAACAGAATGAGGCTTATCAGTAACTTACATTTCTACTTATAACATTATTTTGTGGTGGGATGTCAAGGAAGAAGTTCTTCATGTTTCATCTGTATTTTCTTGTATTAGTGGTTCAGTTCCCCAAAATATTACATATAGCTTTTATTCCTTCTATTTGTAGCACAGTGGCCTTAAACACATGCTTCATGGGATAGGACAAATGTAGTCACAAGTATTCTTGGGCTAATATTGCTTGATAAGCTCATATTTGGTTTGTTCCATTATCTACATCTGGCGATGACCACCTTAATTCTTGTCAAAATGTGACAGTGATTGATATTTACTCAAACCTGATACTGAGTTCTATATGCAAAACTTCAGAAGATATTAGTAATACTTTTTTTCAAAAACACTGAACTCCAATTTATGCATGGAAAAATGTCACTGTCAGTGAGTATTTGACTGGCCAATAAAATGAAATTCTTCTGGCCCTGTTTCTCCTGATATAAAACCATTCCTGCCCTCTCTAGTGTCAATGTGTAGAGGACTTGCTTGGAGCTATACAACTCAACAGTGTTTCATACATGAGGCAGTGGGCCAAGTCTTTGTAGGCCTAGCCGCATTCTCATCCCAGTGTTCTTCAAATGGGACCAGAGAGTTAAGTCACAGGGCCTCTTTTTAAATCCTTCTTTTTACCCATCAGCCAGATCACTGAAAGGCTTAGTGAAGATGAGGTCATTTTTCACTCCTTTCTCATAAGTAGCCATCAAATCCTAGGCAAACCTTTCAATCTCAAGCATTCTTTGAGGATAGCCATGCTGTTGAGCGCTTCCATCTTTTCAGGATCAGTGAGTATTTGTTTCATACTTGACAGAGGAGACATACAGAACTGGTCCTTGGCAGTGGATAGCTTTAGATTACCATCTAGCCAGTCAAACGTCTTCAGTAACATATTCTTGAACTCTTATAATGTCTTATCACATGAGATGATGCCATCTGTATGCACCAACATCTCCATGGAGATGGTATCACCCATTTACCTTTTCAAAGAGCCATTGAAAAGTGTCAAGAGCCCCTGTAATTTCTTGTCACAGACTCAAACTGATAGAATCCTACTAGGAAGATGAGAGTGGTTTTGCTTTTTTTTTAATTCCACTTTGGGATCAAACAATGAAAACCACTGATTGCCAAACAGATATTTCAGAGAATGTTGAATGCTCAAAATATGATGATTTATACAGTCTAGATTTTTTTTTGTCTTCTGCATCACCATTATGGGTACAACATATGTAAGGAACTCCACAATGATACCATTAATCAATAGGTTAGGATTGTGCTATCTTTCCTCCATCCTCAGCCCAGAATATTGAAGTTCTTGAGGTAAGGGACTATCCTTTCTGCTAGTATTTGTATTTCCAGCTCTCAGTACAGTGCCTGGTATATAAATACTTGTTGTCTAATTGGTTGACTAAGGAGTTTACACTCTAGTGGTTAAGACAACATGTATAGGGGCAGCTAGGTGGCACAGTGAATAGAGCACCAGCCCTGGAGTCAGGAGGACCTGGGTTCAAATCCTGCCTCAGACACTTAAAAATGTCTATGTGACCTTGGGAAAGTCACTTTACCCATTGTCTTAAATAAAAATAAAAAAATTAAAAAGACATACATATTTAAGTATTTATAGAATATATGTATGTATATACATATATAATATATTCTTTAATAAATACAAGTAGTTGGGGAGAGAGCATCCTAGTAGGCACAGAATCAGAAAAGGCTTCATGAAAAAGGTGGCACTTGAACCAAGTTTTGAAAGAAACCATGGAATTCAAGAGATGGAGAGTGACAGTCAGAGTAAAGGGATGGAGCTTCATGTGAGTAAAGTAAATATGGCTGAATTGTAGAGTATTATGGGGGGCAAAGTCTAAGAATTCTGAAAGGTATGAATGTATCAAGTTGTGAAGAACTACAAATGTCAGAGTTTAGGCAATGAGGAGTTATTAGAGTTTGATGAATGGGAGGGGGAGGAGTGACATGATCAGACCTGTGTTTCAATTAAAAAGGAGAGAGAGCTTTCACTCTCACTTCTGGCATCTGTATGGAAGATGGATTAGAGAGGGGAAGAGACTTGAAGCAAAAAAGACCAAATAGAAGGTCAATGCAGTAGTCAAGTGAGAGATGAAGAAAATTTGAACTAGGGTGGGTAGAGAAAAGGGACTTATGGGAGAAATGTTATAGAGTTAGAAATGACAGTCTTTGACAATTAATTAGATATTTGTGGTATTGGAGAGTCAGCTGAATGCACGATAATTTATTGCATTGAACAGAGTTCTTAAGTCTTTAAAGCTGCCTTTCTATAATGTCGAATTTGTATGAATTATTTTCCTGCCCTACTAAATTAACCCAAGTTTCCCAAAATTATCCATTTTGCTTGTTCCTTTAATTTCCAGTTCTTTGTCATCCAAACAGATTTGCTGTAAATATTTCTGTACATATGTACATATATTTTCTACTTATGAAAATCTTGTTAGGATATAGGTTTAGTAGTGGTTTTTCTAGGCAGTTTGGGGCATTTATTTGCTTTCTAGAATGACTAGACCAATTCACAGCTCCTTTAAGTGTATATTAATTTACCCTTTCAATATTGTCATTTTACTTTTTTTTTGGTCAACTTTGTCAACCTGGTAAGTGTGAAGAGGACACAGAGTTGCTTTAATTTGCATTTCTCTATTAGTAATTTGGAACATTTACCTGGATAGTTTTTGATAACTTAAATTTCTTTCTTTAGGAATGACTGGTTCTTTGATCATTATCAGTTGGGTGAATGACTCTTATATAAACTTGAACCAGTTTCTTATATGTCTCAGAAATGATACATTTACCATATAAACTTGATGAAAAGATTTTGTTATCAATTAACTTTTTTCCTTCTAATGTTAGCTATTTTGGTTTTGCTTGTGCAAAACACTTCTTAAGTTTATATAATCAAAATTGTCTGTTTTATCTTTTGTGATTCTCTCTATCTCTTGTTTGGTCACAAACTTTTCCCATGCCCATAAACCTGAAGGTTATTTTCTTTTTTGTTCTTCTATGACATCATTTTTTTTTATCATAACCAGATATCTGTTTGGAATTTATCTTCATATATGGTGTAAGGTGTTGGTCTAAACATAATTTCTGCCAGACTGCTGTCCAGTTTTTCCAGAAGTTTTTAATGACTAGTGAGTTCTTATCTCAGCAGTCTCTGACTTTGAGTTTATTGAATAGTAGGTTCCTAGATTCATTTCTATATGTAATGTACCAAATCTGTTCCACTTATTGACCTCATTATTTCTTAACCAATACCAAATTGTTTTGATGATTTGTGGTATAGTTTGACATATGGTACCATTAGACTCCTTTGCTTCCCACTTTTTTTTCTTATTCCCCTTGAGATTCTTGATAAATTTGCCAAATGAACCCAGTTGATTTGGTGATGACAGAGATGGGCCTGTGTCAATTTAAAAGGAGAGAGAGTTTTCACTCTCACTTCTGAACTGTGAATTCTAACTTTCTTTCTAACTGGGACTAATAATGAAAGGTTTGTTCCAGTTCATTCCCTGGGTTCCTCCCCAACCCTGGCAGAAATAGCAACTGCTTGAACATGACAGTTAACAGAGGATGTATTGGTGTAGATGATCCTGAGACTGGACAGCCTCTTCTGCTTTGTGTCTCTTTCCCTTAGAATAGGTGAGTTAATATCCTAAGATGGACATTCCTAGCCTTTGTGGCAGCCTTATGAGTTCAAGAGAATGATTGTTCCTGACTCTTAAAACTGAATGCCCAGGGAAGCTTCTCTGTCAGAGAAGATGACCATTGACAGAAGAACAGGTACCCATATTTTGCTCTGGCTGGGCAAGATCCTTTAGAATTCCCTGAGCCATTCATTTAGCAATTTCCATCTTCAAAAAATATGGTATAACAGTCTAGAGCAATGACCTTATGGTTTGTATACAATAGCAGTGGGTAACACAATAGTGTTTATATCTGGCATGGAGTGAGAGAGCTCTGGTCCTAGTGCAAGAGTATTAGGCCTAGACCAGGAGAGATTGACACAGGGACATGGCCTAGCCTGTCAGCCTGAGGAGGGCCTATATGTGCTGTATGTATATGTGTTCATGCGTGTGTGTTGTATGTATTTGGGGAGGGTTAGTGTGGGGACAGTGTCCTGTAGAAGAACACAGGTGGGCATGGCTTGATCTTGGAACAGTGACAGACAGTAGGGCATCTATGCCCCATTACAGAGAGTCAGCTCTCAGAATATGGGGGCAGTGGCAGCACTCCAATCCCATTGAGAAGGCATCACTTAGCCCTGGCACAAGGAGGAACATGGGTGGGGATGATACTTAAGAGCTGGAGTGAGCGCACTACTAGATTATGAATTCTTATGCTCTTTTTTCTTGGCTTTCACATTCAAATGGTACTGGCAATACACTTCTCAGGCTTTGTGCTGTCCTACAAGCAAACCACATAAGACTGTATAGTCAATTGGTGGATTTCATTGCACAGGTTCTTGATACATTAAGAGAACTGCTTTAGTCCTGAATCACAGTGTTTCAGAGTTGGAAGAGACTGCTGAAGATATTTAGTCCAATGTAAGGATCCTTCTACTTCTTCCTTAAGAGTAAAAGGTCATCCAGCCTCCACTGAAACACTGTACCTGCAGTGATGACTCTTCCCCTCTCAAGGACTTGTTTTACTCATTTCTATGAAGAAGGACCAGATGATTTCTGAGGTCCTTGCCAAGGCATAGGGATAATCATTAGATCTGTGGTTTTATTGGAATAGAGATACTCCCAGATGAGAAAACCCTCTTCATGATGCAGGTCAGCACCATCTCATCCTTCTAGAGAGTTGCTTCTAGTACTGAGAAGAAGTGTGACTTGCCCAGGGTTTCACAGTCAGAGGGAGGACCTCCTGACTCTGAGGCCAGCCCTCTGTCCACTATGCTATTATGTGAATCTATTCTGTTCACATCCACTTGAATTACATGGTTAGACCTTTCAGAACAAGGATCATTTTGCACCTTGGTACCCACAGCATATAGAACACAAAGGATCCTTATGCAGTGTTGGTGATTGCTGCTCTTCAAGGAAGAGTCTCATGAGTAGAGTGAAGAAGATATATTTTTGGCATGACATTTTTTTATTCTACTCATGGAGGAAATAGGTGGTTAAATAAATATGCAGCAGCCAAGTCTATCACCTTGCCCATTTGACAACTACCGATAGAACCATAACTAGGTTAGGCAACTGAGACTTTTTCCAGGGTACTGAAATTTAGGGGGTGTAGAAAGTACTTATATGCCATCAAGATGTAGAAATACCTGTGCTTAGCATCTTGTTAACAAGATTAATTAATCCAAATAATAGAAATGGATAACAGGTTTCCTCTTCTCTCTCTCTCTCTCTGAAGCCCTATACTAGTTAAATTCTTCCCCAGTCCAGTCTGACCCACTCCCTCCCTTGGCAATGACTTCACTATATTTTGGGCTCTGTGTTCCCCTCCTTTCTTCTTCCTCCAACCTTTTTGTCCTGGACATGTTTTAGAATTCTCTCTCCCATGAGACCTTCTGTTCCTGGGTTTGAGTACCACTTCCTACTAAAAGTGAATTTGTCTTTCAAAGCTGATTTGGAAGCTTCTCTTGTGTGGGAGACCTGGGGGGCCAGAATGGTTAGTTACGGCTCTGGCTCCTGGTTTAAAGTTATGAACACAGAAGACAGACTTGAGTGAGGAGCAGACCCATTTCAGGCCAGAGCAACCTTCCATCTGTTCATTACCCTGATGTGTCACGGTGGCAATATGCCTGACACAGTCACACCAAATGAACTTTCACGCTTCTGCATTTCAAGGATTTTGAGAGTGAAACAATTGTTTTGGTGATTTAAGATTTTAAATTGGTTAAGAGGCAGAGGAAGGAAACTCTTTGGCTAACTTGGAGGTGGGCAGAAAAAAAGTGCTAAAGAATTTAAACTGATTGCTGTGACATTTTATTTCTTTCATACCTCTAGTTTATCAGCAAATCCATGTAAGGGGTCTCTGATTGGTTACAGGTTGGTTTTTTCCTCCCATCCCTTAGGTAGCTAGGGGGCACAGTGCAAGGCACTGCTGGTCCTGGAGTCAGGAAGAAAGTTGGCCACAGACTTACTTTTAGATGTTCGACCTTGTGAAAGTCACTTAATTTCAGTTTGCCTCAGTATCCTCAACTGTAAAACAGGGACAATCATAAAAGAACTTCTCTCCCCCAGAGTTGCTGTGAGGATCAGATCAGATAATTTTTGTGAAGTACACACAGAACGTGACATATGTTAGATGATATAGAAATGCTTATTTCCTTCCATTTTCCTTTGATTCTGAGGAAATGCTTTGGGATGACTTCTAAATGAATGTGTATTTGTAGCTTTGCACATAGTATCAAGGAAATGGTTATTAATTGAATGAAAATGATTGTTTTGAAATTTTTTTTATTTATTTAAAGCAATGGGGTTAAGTGACTTGCCCAGGGTCACATAGCTAGGCAATTATTAAGTGTCTGAGACCAGATTTGAACTTAACTCTTCCTGACTCTAGGGCCAGTGCTCTATCCGCTGCACCACCTAGCTGTCCCATGAAAATGACTTAAAAAAACCCCATTTGTTATATATACTTCATTGGTGTTAGTCATATCTCTATACCGGGAATATCATTAGGAAAGTACAATAATCCCTGTCCTCAAGGAGCTAATATTCTAAAGGGGGGAGGGAGGAGGAAGGGAGGAGACAATATTACAGAGCAGTGGTGAAGGAGAAGGGGATTTTGATTGGGGATTGTCATGGGGATGGGGAATTAATCTAAAGGGAAGTCAAGTATCCTTGCCAAAAGCAATGGCAGTATTAAAATTTGATTACTGTGCCCAGAGAAGGAGTTGGAAATTTGAGGGGAAAAAGTATGGATCTATAATGACAGAATTGAATAGAGGGCATGATGGTCTTAGGGAATGCACTTGATAGATTGCAAAGTATGGCAACCCCACTTATCCTTCAACTAGACAGCTCAGCTCTAGAGTAATCATATTTCCCCATGTATAGTATGTTCCCATGTATAAGACGCACATTAATTTTGGAGCCCAAAATTTGAAAAAAATGCATTACATAAAGTTATTGAACTCAAGTTTCATTCATCATGAAATTCATACAACTCCTCATCACTGTCAAAACTCTCATCCATTAACTTGTCCTTATCTGTGTTTGATGATGAATCACCTGTCTTAGAAGAGGCTCTGACTGCTCTCTTGCTTGTGCGCTGATGTGGGCTGGACCAGCACTCCCTGGGCAAGTCTGCTGAGAGGACACAGGCTTTAGTCCATTCTATTTTATGAGCCTGAAGCACCAATTGTCTCCTCCTTTGAAATAAGTCACTTCTTTTTCATCAGCAATTCTTCTTGCCTTCTGCTGAACCATCTTTGCAGACACAGGAATTCCAATGGCCCTTTGCTCTTCAATCCACCTCTTCAGTTTCTTCTCTGTATCAGGTCATTTGACTGACTGATCTCTCATGACTTTCTTCTGTGATGGCGTTTTCAATAGGGTTTCTTCTTCCTGTAGCCAGGAAGGCTATTGTATTTTTTTTTTTCATATTGTTTTCTCAGTTGGAGGAGGTGCTAACATTCAGCAGCATGATTTCTATTCACTTTTACAAACTGAATCACTTTGAACTTGAATTCAGCACTGTATGAAAATATTTTCTAAGCCATTTATGGGCAGAATATGGCAAAACTTAACCTAATATACTGGTAACAAAAGCAAAACAATGAGTGCAAAAACAAGTGTGAAAAAGTGGGAAATGCAAGTAAAAAAATCTACAGCCTCTGCATAAGACACTCCCAGTTTTTAGATCCCAGATTTTTGAAAAAGGATGTGTTTTATACATGGGGAAACACAGTAGTTCTAAAGCTGAGTGGGATTACTTGCTTTAGGGATTCAGTGGAAGGATGGGCATAATTTCTGAATGTTTATGTTCCAGGTGGGTACAAAGAATCAGGGGCAAGGAAAATGAGAAGATGGCTAGATGGGATGTGAAGTGTGTGCTGGTTTGTGTTCTTGTCAATACAAGATAGCTTCAGTCCCAGGGCAGGAGGTCTAGAACTGAGATTAGCTGCCCATTTTAGCAATTAAAGAGAATGAGGAGATTAATCTATGAACTTTGCACATAGTAGGTACTAAATAAATGACTAATACATAAATGAATATTGAGATTACACAGATTGCTCATGGACTCAGGATAATATTATTTAAATTCATATAATATAATATACTTTTAAAATGAATTTATTATTATCTTTTCTTTTATAGTAGCTACATTCTTTAAAGTATGCTCCCCCAACCCTCTAAGAGAGCTATTTTTTTTATAATAAACAATAAAAAGGAAAATAAAAAAGCAATTAAAAAAGCCCAACCCAGTTCAGTAACACTGTAATGTTTCACACCCATAGTCACTCACTTTGTCAAAGAAGCTGGGGAGATAGATACATTTTCATATAGTTTCTATTCTTATTTTTGGTTCTGAATATAGGCTCCAAGAAGTAAATTGTCTTTTTGTTCTCTTTTACATTTTAAAAATATTTTAATGCCTCCCCCCCATTTTTTTTTTTTGGTATTACTACTGCTAATCTTTCAAAACAGGAGAAATCCACCTTCAGGTCTTTTACTTCTTTTATTTAACTCTCTCAAAATCCTTTACAGACATTAAAGTTTTAAAATGACATTTTCTCCTAATATTAATATCTTTTTCTCCTATTATTAATATTTTAGCACTATCATCATAATGCATTCCCTCCAACTGCTCACAAATAAACTTACCTTTCTGAGTTTCTCTTGACACTTGTGTTTGCATTTCAAAGTTCCCATTTGGCCATAGTCTTTTCAACAGAAATACTTGAAAGCATTGTAATCCATTAAAGATCCTTTTTTTACCTGTAGGATTATATTCAGCTTTGTAGAGTAAGTGATTCTTGGTTGTAATTCTATCTCTTTTTGCCTCTTGAAATAGTGTATTCCAAGATCTCTTCTTGTTTATAGGTCAATTGTTTCTGGTATCATATACTTTATATTATCTTCTATTTTTCAATCTTTTGGTTTTATTCTATTATTTCTTTCGTCTCCTGAAGTCATTGAATTCTTTTGAGTTTCAGAGTGATGGATTTTCAAGGATTTATATGGCCTCTTAAAAGACAGCTTGAGACTTCTGAGTCCTAATACACTTGGTCTGCCATAGTCTAAACATTGTTGTGCTGTATTGCTTCCTATCACACCCCTGGGGCTTCCAAACTCCCAACTGGGGCTCTGTTTTGGAGCAGCCTTCTGCTCTTGCTGCCTCCCCAAAGTGGATCCTACAGGCTCCATGCATCTCTGGTCTTGTTTATCCTAGTTTTTCTTTCCATTGTTTGGTGACCCCATTTCCTGCGGCTTCTGACTTTCTGGGGGCTTTTTGTAAAATTGTGAGGCAGAAAAAATCATTTATCACAGTTGCTTACTGAACTTATTGATAGTGATTTGGTCTGGTGCAAATTTCAGATTATTGCTAGAGTGAATTTGTGGGAGCTGACCCTCCAGTCTGTTGCCATTCAGTCAGTCATCTTAGCTGGAAGTCCATAATGTACTTTTTGTAATTACCCTTTTATTCTCATCTGGAATGCCCTCTTTCTTCATCTCTGTTTTAGCGTATGTGTGTGTGTATATATATATATATATATATAAAATTTACTTTTTTATGTATGTTGTTTCCTTTTGATATAGTTGAAGCTCCTTAAGAGCAAACATCTTTTCACATTTGTTATTGTATCCTTAGCACCTAACACAGAATTTGGAACATGGAAGATGGTTACTAAATGCTTACTGATTAATTGACCATGTACCCCAATGTGTGCTTTGTAGATAAGCCCATTCAATGAAGGCACAGGGTTAATGAGGCCAACATCATGAATTGAGTCATATATGATCTAAAAAAGTTTTTCTATTCAGGGGAAAAATAAAACCAAACCTGGACCCAACTCTATAATACCATGACACTGACACAAGGGAATAATAGCAGGATTAAATATTGGACATGGGAGGTGGCTCAATAGCAATATAAATCCTTTCCCAAAGGACAACTTAATGTGTACTAACACCAATATGGCATAGGAGTCAAGAGCATAGATTTTAGGAAGAGCATAATGTAGTGGAGAGAACATGGGACTTGAGTTGGGACACTTGGATTCAATCTTGCCTCAGATACTAACTGATGATTGGCAAGATGCTCTTTCTTGGAGCATCAATTTCCTCGTATGTACAATAATACTTGTACTACCTACCTCAGAGAGGAATATGCATGTAAAAATGTGTTATGAAAGCATTATACATGTGAATTGTTATAATGTTTAATGGCAGCAATTAAATAGGTTGGGTTATTTTTTTTGGGGGGGGGGAGTGTGGATTTGTGATTTTACAGCTGTGGAGAATTCCCAGTGAGGAAACTCATTTTATCAGTGCAGATGATTAAGAGTTTTGCAACTTATGTTCTTGAAGAAGAACCTGGAGTAATTGAAAGGTTAAATAACTTGCCCAGAGTAACATATCCTGAATATGACAGAGTTGGAATAACTCTTAACTGATCCCATCTATCTATTTATTAGATCACATTTCCTGTTTTCTATTATTATCATAATTAACAAATAATAGCCTGAATGGGAAAAAGTTTAAAGCAATATAAATCTCAATATATATTTTCAAAATTGAGATCAATTTGAAAATATTTACATGGAATATTTGAAATATTTCCTTACAAAAATCCATGAAATATTAATTAAACAAGGAGTTCATCATCTAAAAGCAGTTATATAAAGATGACCATTTCCTTGTTAAAAAGGAGGAAGAGGATTTATGGATATTCTTAGAACATTTGTTAAAAAGATAAACTAAAAAACCCTACAGAAATACTTTGGGGATAAGTTCATAGAACAAAAGTAAGGGTTAATAAAGGGCCATTACATTTGTATAATGTAAAGGAAAAAATCATATCAACCTAGCTTTATTCTGGATGGAACCCACAAAGATCTTAAGACCCTTAAATAGAGTAAAAAAAAAAAAGTCCTACATGGACAATATCTGCATGAACTCAACTAAAAATAAGTTAACAAAAAAGCCTTGAACAAATGGCTGAATTGTTTAGACTTGTTTGGGGGGGGGAATTAAAGCATTTGTAATGGCAATCTAGGACCAGATCATTAATACCAGTAGTTAAAGTAGGGCTATTTTTACAGAGCTTGCACTTAGTAATCAATGTATATTATTCAAGGAAATGTTAAAAACTGAGTAACATGTTTCTCAAGCTTTAAAATTTTAGTACTCACTAATTCCTTACATGACATGAGTTGGTGGCCAGAATTGTTCATCAGAAGCTCAATATTATTCAAGAAGGGACTGATGACAAATCATCATACTATAATTACAGACTTTAAAATATTTTTGAGCTGAAAATAGACTAGGATTATAGGCCAAAATGTTGCCAAAATTATTTGAACATAATATTGATCCATAAAAAAATAAGAAAACATTTTAAATAAATGTCAGCCTTCCAAATACCAAATTACATGTAATGAAAAGTACTCAAAATATAGAGATCTAGCAGGGAATATCAAAATCATGTGGGAACAGCATGAAGTGCATATAACCTCTGATTCCTATATATGTTAAATGAAGTTATGCCAAGGATACTTTCAGTGATCTTAAAGAGGATTAGCTAATATCCTGATAATTCAAATTTTAAAAAAGGCTATTTTAATCCATTTATGAAATAGTATATATAGTACACACACACGTATATATATATATATATATATATATATATATATATATATAATATAGTAGTTTAGTGACTCATCCTAGGACCATTTCTTTCTGAATCCCACCAAAGAAGATGAGAAGATTGAAATAATCCCAACAAAAGTAAATCTTTTTCTCATGAGTTCTTGTCTAGATATGTCTCAAATGTGTACAATTGCTTTTTTTTAAATTTCAAGTCCTTATTGAATTTCATCTTCCTAAATTTGGCTTATAGTTCTAATCTGTTGATCTTTTCAGATCCCAGCAGCAGCAATGTACCAACTACTCTTATTAGTTTCATGTAATCTAAAAAATTGATATGTTTGCCATCAAAGTCTTTGATAAACATGCTGAACAGTACAGGACCAAGGACAGATCTCCAAAATATTTCTTTCTAGATAGAGCTCTCATCAAGCTGACATCAACTCGTCATTCCAATCCTGAGGTTGGCTGACATTAGATTTTAAACCAGAGAACAGTTTATGATTTGTGTTACTAAAGGGAATTGCTTCATCAAAAATACTCTGAGCCAGTGAAATCACAGGTACGAACCAACAAATGGCAATAAATATAATAATAATAACAATAATATTGCCAAAGTAATATATATGTAATTATAATGAATTTCAGAGTTTCAGAGTTAGAAGACACCTTGGTGTCTGTGAATTTATTCTAAATTATATAAGAATTCTGTTTCCTGCTTTGAGCTTTACTAATCCTATTTTCTCTAGAATTTTGATTCATAAAGTCTCTTTTCACTAAAAACAAACATACTAAATAAGAGATAGTATAAGTGTGATCCCTTTTACAGATTAGGACTCCGAGACTTAAAAAAAGGTTAAATAAGCTTTTCAGGAACATCTAACTAGCAATGTTGAAACCAGGGTTCAAATCCAAATTTTCTGGGACTCTAAGTCAGTATGCAAAGGTATATAGTTTTTTTTTTTTTAAAAAAGAGAAATAGAAAATTTTCATGTTAAAAGAAAGAAAAAATTTACATGTAAAAAGAGAATTATATCATTATGTATAATATAACAATATAATGTATAATAATTGTATCATATAATTATCAAAGACTATAAGTCAATACTACTTTTATAGATGATAAAGTTTATACCTAGTATGAGTAGAAAAATAATTTTTAGGATACCCTACTAATTTTGTATATAGCCATATATCTAAGCATTCTCTCTCTCTCTCTCTCTCTCTCTCTCTCTCTCTCTCTCTCTCTCTATATATATATATATATATATATATATATATATATATATAGTTGTTGTTCATTTGTTTCAGTCATGTCTAATTCTTAATGACCTCTTTGTTGTTCTTCTGGCAAGAGTGGTTTGCCCTTTCCTTTTCCAATTCATTTTACAGATGAAGAAATTGAGGCAAACAAGGTTAAGTTACTTGACCAGGGATCTAATAATGCATTTGAACTCAGGTCCTTCTGACTCCAGGACCACTATCCACTGTGCTGCAAATAAACACACACACACATGTGCACAAAACATACAAACATATGTATTATGTGTAGGCATATATGTAGAAACTGCTATCAGATGTGATTTGTATAGTTTGGAAGAGAAAAATGATTTTTAAGATATAGATGTAAGGATTCAGACCATTTGTCAATAATGTGAAATGTTGCCTCGATTATATGTACATATGTATGTATGTGTATGTGTGTGTGTACTTTATGTTATAAAGAGGAAAATAATGATCTTTTACTTGTTAAAAACTAGTATAAAGAAACTTTTTATGAACACCAAAGAGAGGATTGTATTGAATCATTCAGAGCTACCCAGTAAGCTAGATAATTCAGCTAATTTGCTTATTCTTTTTGTGACTAAAAAAGGTAAAACTTAGATCACAGGAAACTATGTATATATTGATTTAAGAAGGAGAAATTTAGGGTAGTTGCAATTTTTAAGTAAAAGATCATTGAGTGGCTCTTATTTAAGCCATAGGAACTAAGGAAGAAGAAGAACTTGAGATCCTGAAGAGGAACTGAGAGAAGTGAAGACCCAAAAGAGGAAGCTGAAAAACTATTCTGTCCTAGCTGTGGCAATTAGAATTAGATAGCTGATGGGAGACTTCAGTTGATGATTCCTGATTGATCAAAGAGAGAATTGGTTTCATTGGCCAAGAGTCTTATGGAGCTCTTGCCCTGGGTTGCCATCTCTGGCTGTGCAAGCAAAAGCAGAAATGTTTTGCCTCTCTGGAGTCCTGATGAGTGAACTTAAAGAGACTTAAACTTAATGGTGTTGTGAAACTACTCAGATTGGACACCACAGCAACCTGGTGAACAAATCTGTTTAGGCCAGTTCAATGATCTTTGCAGTTTCCTAGTTTAAAGACAACAGCTATTGACAGTGAGAACTAATACTCACTAGACATACTTTAAAAGATGAAAGACTTTAGAAAGACTAGATTGAGTAGCTGAATATAGGTGAGGATCAATGGATTGTGTGATGCAGATATTCCTAAATGGATCAACAACATTGAAGTCTGCATTCCAGAGTCTTGAATTAACCAAAGCATATTAATTTTCCTCCCTCATGTGCTTTCTCTGCCTGTGAGTATGTGCTTACTCTTCACATAGCTATGGAATATATTGAATGAGAGGATATGATACAGATTTATATATGTGATTGTGATATAGTTTATTTTTTTATAAATTTACAGTAATATATTAGTATTTGTTACACAATTTTTCTTTTGCTTCATATCACTATTTTGAGTGGCTGGTTGTATAAAATATCTACTGGGTAGGTGCATTGCCTTGTGAGTAGCTGGTTGTATAAAGAGAAAACTTGGTTGGGGGCTCAAGTGCACTGGTGGTGAGAAGGGAAGTGCATTTTCCCTCAACAGGGTTACTCCTAGAACGCTAAGATGGTTTGAATGGAAATGTGTGTTGTCCTGTCTCTGGAAACTTAAACTTTCCAGCCTGAGAGGAGACTGGAGAGAGTGAGTCACAGAGAAGAAGAAAGGTGTTTCATTTGTATAAGGAAGAATTGTTAGGACCCTACACAGAGGTTTTAATTAGCACCACTAAATGTTTCCTATTGTAGTCATCCTTCAACTTTTTTGTCTTATTACGTGAAATAATCTTATAATGTGAAAAAAGGTTTAATTATGGTACTTATGATAGTACCATATCTGATAGGTACATATGATAGTACCACTATCTGATAGGGTTCTCCTTCCCCCTACAATATGGTTAGGCTATTTTTTTCCTAGAAAGGTGACAAAATTGTCCTTGGGACTAGATTGGATGAAGGACCTAAGGCTCAGGCTGTACCTCCTGTAGCACAGCTTCATGGTAGTTTTTGGATACATTGATGTGACTTTGTGGTCATTTAAGGGAATAAAGATACCCATGCATTGGAGTCATGGCCCTTTAGACTTGGTGGATGTCCTAAGATGTTGTGAGTTACATCCTGCCTTGCTGACCAGATGTGCTTCCATATGAAGTGGAAGGAAATTGTGTCTATTCAGGCTAAATATTATTTCTCTATGTCAGAGCTAAGCAAACCTCCTTTTTTTTTTTAACTATTGAATGACTCATGAATAACTGACTTTGTTCTACAGTGAGCTGAACTTATAGGGTATAGACCTGAGATGGGTCCTCTCCTTATAGATCTCATAGCAGACTATTTTACTTTTGGAGGGCCAGCTTAGATTAGTAGAGAGAGGCTAAATCAGCCATCTGATTCCTAGGAAGGAAGCCTTTGTCTCTAGCAATCCATGAAACAATACAATGCTGCTGGGCTTCATCTGTTTCTGGAGTGATGGTATCAGAGAGGGTGGTAGAAATGGGAACAAAGGGTGTTAAAAATCATGCACATTTTAGATTGTCCATCAACAAATATCAGTTTATGTGAGATCCTTATCTAGACACCAACCAGTAATTATGGTCCTGGGAAAACTGAATACTATGAATCTTTACTGTCTTGCTATAAATGAAAACAGAAAACAAAAAAGTAGCATCGAAAAAGAAAAATGGTTCAGAGGTTCTCCTTGAAGAGGGACAAATAAAGGTTCCAGCAAGGGCTGGTTTTATAATGTGTCCAAGAACAATAAGATTTGTCAGTTCATGTGATACTTAGTCACCTCATAATTACAGTGCTTATGATAGCATTTGAACAAAAGACTCCCAAGAAGGTAATTGAACCCAATGAATCAATTTCTGTTGCAGAGGATAAGGAAGGAGAACTTCTAGGAAAAACAATATGATTCTTCAAGTCAATACATAGATTAATACATGATTTCAAGGCAAAGTATTGGAAACTGCAGTTTAGGAATAAGAAACAAGAGTGACCAAAGCATCCCTTAACATATGCATACACACACATATACACACATATGTTCAAAAAGAGAATCTAGAGGGATATATATATATATGTATACATATATATATACATATATATATATATATATATATATGGAAAAAACTAGCTTATTAGGACTCAAATCAAAATTAGTATGAAATGAGAAGAATAAAAATGAGAAATGAAAGCCAATAGAGACAACTCCTTCTGGTTTCTTCAAACATTTCCAAAAATGGGAAATGGATAAAAGAACATATACTGACACAAATAATCACCATTTCTTGGGAGAATTTAAGCTATACAAATTAATGGCTTCAGACCAAAAATCAGGAAAAATGGTTTCAGTCAATAAATCTTTGATTTCCTTGGCAACTAGAGAAACAGTAAAAATGGACGTAATGTAAAATATAAACCTATTTATAAAAACTTTCAGAAGAAGATTGTGGAGGATTATGAGCAACATCATCTTTAAAACAGCAAAAAATGATGGATGGAAAAAATTTACAGAAAATTTGGTGACAGAACAAAGTAAGCAAAATCACCCTGAGAATGGAATTGGAGAGATATGTATTTGGAAGTATAAACAACTAATGAAAGATATCTATAAAGATTTCTATAATAAACTTTTTTTCTGTCAATGACAATGGAGTCTACCACCTTTGGGCTCCTACATGTCCTCATTGTGTTGCATGAGGAAATAGAAATAGTGCTAGGGAAGGCGCGAATGGGAGCAGTCTAAGGATACACAGGAGAAATAGGTAATACCAAAGACTTGGGAAAAAACCTTAGACTACATTGTTGTCAAAAAGGAATGGTTGAAAGAATATAAATTGTGGCCCTATATATCTACTTCCCTATCTATATAAAAACTATGCATTCATATGCCTTATTGACTATATCTCCTAAATGTTTTATGAGTATAATCTCACATATATATCAAGAATATGTTTGATAAAGTTATCAAAAGGAAATAGGAAGGCTTTTGAAAATGATGTTAAATAGCTGACTATATCTTTATAGTCACACATTGTGGCCACTTGAAATTGAATGTTTTAGATAATATAAGATCCTACTGTGCTTATATATTTATTGTGACTTTTTAAAAAAAGGATTTTATCTGGTAGAGCAAAAGACACCCTTAAACAAGGTGAGCAAAAGGCTCACTTACAGCAAGGTGGCTCCCATGCAGATGTTAAAATCATTCAAGATCCCTTGAAATATAGCAACAGAGATATTTTTATTCAACCTTCTGATGATTAATATTAAAAGACAGAATTTTCTTACTCAAGACTATTTCTCCAACCTTTCCCTGAAAAACCTCAGTCTTGGATTATTTGTACCTTGCTTCCATTCATGTTCTGTTAAAAGGTAGTAGACAAAATTACAAATGATGATGACTGGGTCCACTATAAATCTATATTGCACAATCTCAACTCATCCTCCCTGAAGCAAGACAATCCTTTTACTGATTCCTAATTGACTCACTTAACCCCTCTCACTATGTTAACTTTTCTAAGCATTTTTTTTATCCTTCCTGAAACTTTTCATAGTTCTCCATGACTCCATCCTCTCAGGTAACAACTTTATTTCCTATTTTTATGGAAATGATGGAGATTATTTGCTGAAACATTCCTCTTCTTTCCTCGTCCTCATCTTATATCTCTTAGGTGTCTCCTACCTCTACATATCATAGGAAGAAGTGGCCCTTTTTCTTGACCCTCCAACATCCCCCTTCCTTCACTAATCTTAAATTGATTCCTACTAGTTGCTTCCTTACTTTCTACAAATACAACTGTCTTCTACATCTTTTAAAACATCACTTGATCTTTTTATCCTCTATAATCATAATTCTATATCCTTTTCAGAACCAAACTCTTTCAAAAACTATAGTCCATCAAATTATTATTTAAATTATTTTAGAATTCTTTTCTTTTTGAATTTTGAGTTTCAGATTCTCTCCCTCCTTCCTACCCCCTCTACTCGTTGAGAAGGTAAGCAATGTGATATCACTTATTCATATGAAATCATGCAAAACATATTTCAATATTATCCTTATTTTTAAAAAGCAAGAAAATTGAAGAAAGTGAGAAGATTGTGCTTCAATTCACTCTTGGTTCATTAGTTCTCTCTCTGGAGGTGGATAGTATTTTTTCATCATGAGTACTTTGGCATTGTTAATCATCATGACAAAATTGTTGTTACTGATCTCTCAGTTCTTACTTTTCTCTGCAGCAGTTCATATGGATCTTGTCCTATTTTTCTGAAACCATCCACCTTATCATTTCAAATTCATTACAATACTCCATCACAATCATATGCCCCAACTTGTTCATATATTATCTAAATGATGAATATTTCCTTGATTTTCAAACCTTTGACATGATAGAAAAAAACTTCTATAAATCTTTTTTGTACATATATGTCCTTTTCCTTTTCCTTTGATCTCTTTGGAATACAGACTTAATAGTAATATTGCTGAATCTGAGGGTATGAACAATTTAATAGCTTTTTGGATATGGTCCAGTGTTGAGGCATTTTTCCTTGATGATTTCTTGACTTTAAAGTAGTCCAATAACTTTTAAATTCTCTCTCTTTGATCTATTTTCCAGGTTAATTGTTTTATGTGATAGTTCACACTTCTTTTTTCTTATTTTGATTTTGTTTTATTATTCTTTAATATCTCAAGGACTCATTAACTTTCACTTATAATTTTTAAGGGATTATTTTTTTCAGTACACTTTTGTTTCTCTTTTTCCATTTGGCCAGTTTTGTTTTTTAAAGGTTTTTTTTTATTGCAGAATAAAATATAAAATCCTTTGTCCCTTAAAGTGCCTTCACAACCCAGGATCACCTACCTTTTTAATCTTTATATTTCTTACTTTTGTACTCTTATCATTCACTGATATTGGACTCCTTGCTGCACCTTGAACATCATTGAGTCTTGCATATAACAGACACTACATCTCCTGCTTCCATACATTTCCTCCATGCCTATAATTCTCTCTCTCTCTCTTCATTTTCACCTCTTGACTTCCCTGGCTTTCTTTAAGTCCCACATAAAATCTCACTTTCTATAAGAAGCCTTTCCCTGTCCCTCTAATTCTAGTTCCTTTTCTCTATAATTATCTCTGATTTTCCAATGAAAATCTTGTTTGCATATAGTTGTTTATTTGTTGTCTCTCCCCTTACTCCACCCCCCCCATTATATCTTTGAAAGCAGTAACAGGCTTTGTGGGTTTTTTTTTTTTTAGCCTTGCTTCATATTTATTTATTTGTTTTTTGTTTTCTCAAGGCAATTGTGGTTAAATAATTTGTCCAGGGTTACAAAGCTAGTAAGTGTCAAGTTTCTGAGGTCACATTTGAACTCAGGTTCCCCTGATTCTAGGCTGGAGCTCTATCCACTGCATCACCCAGCTGTCCCCTTTCTTTATATTTCTAATGGTTAGCACAGAACCCGACACATAATAGATACTTAATAAATGTTTGTTGATTTCAATTTTGGAAGATGGTTAAACTGAACACAACTAGAATATTCCCTATAGACCAGGGCTCTTAACCTTTTCTATGTCATGGACCCCTTAGGCAGAATGGTGGAGCCAGTGGATTCCATCTCATAAATGTGTAAAATATATAGGATTACAAAAAACCCTAATATATTGGAATAAAGATTAATTTTTTTCCCCTGTCCAAGTCCACAGACTCCCTGAAATTTTAGGGATAAATAGACCCAGGGATGGCCCCTTTTGAGTCCATAAAGACCTAAGTCAAGAACTTCTGCTATAGATAGTGAGGTCTGATTATAATGAGGAATGTCAACTGTCTTAGAAATGATATGTAGTTAGATAGGCAACTCTTAGAGCAGGAATATCAAAACATATATCTTGTTCAGAAACTGATGCTGGAAGTAAGCTATTCAGCAAGGAAAGGAAAGTAGAATGGATTGCTCTTAAGACATTTCTCAATCCTAATTACTCTAAGCTTTTTTATGGAGGGAGGGAGAAGTCCATCTTTTTTTTAAAGTTTTCTTTTTATGATGCTTTATGGTTATGAGCACTGGAATATCATTATCCTCAAAGTATTAATGTTGAGAATCACTCCAAAGCATAGTGTAGAGGCATGAAGAGGCTGCAACACATTCCCATAAAGATTTACACAAGAAAAACAGCAGTGAGGATGTCTCTAGAGAGATGATTGGAAAGGAATATCAACCAGTCATGAAACATTTCTTAATAACCTACTATGTGGCAGGCACTGGTCTAAGTGCTAAATATAGAATATGAAAAAACCCCTGCCCTCGAGGAGTTTACAATCTAACAGGCGAATACAACCCATAAAACAAAGCTGAGGGGCAGTTAGGTGGATGGAGCACTGGCCCTGGAGTCAGGAGTACCTGAGTTCAAATCTGGCTTCAGACACTTAATACTTATCTAGCTGTGTGGTCTTGGCCAAGCCACTTAACCCTATTGCCTTGCAAAAGCTAAAACAAAACAAAACAACAAAGCTACATGGCAAGGAAGAGGAGGAGGAGGGAGAGGAAAGAGGTCTGGTCAACAAGAACAAAGTAGCGAAGCTGGGTGGGAAATAAAGAGATAACTGGTTTGGGTGCTCTCCTTAAATAGAGGCTTTGCAAGGAACTCTTTGCTTTTGCTCTTCAAACATAGGGATCATAGGGCAGAAGATACTGATGAGAAGTTCTGATGAGAAGGATACTGATGAGTTCAAGTCTGATGCAATCTTGATGGATGATGAGGTTCAATTGATCAGGTTCCTGTGGGAAATGACGATGCATTGTTTTATAGTAAAAGAAAGAATAGGTAATTCCTCTTCTCAAATGGTATCTGCCCAAGATTTAGAGGAAGGCACATGGAGAGGTAGAGAGGATATGTGTAGGATTCATGGGAAGAAATAGACAATGTTGTATAGAATAAGGAGGCATAAATAGGTTGTGATATGTGTTGTTGGAGGAATTACTTATATTGGTGAATTCAGTTCAATTCAAATAGCAATGAAAAGTAACCTGAAAAAATTTAGGCAATTTCTTAAGACTAGAAAAACACCTTATAACTATTAGTTGCAGAACAGGTGTTGATCTGCATTGTTATTGAGAATGTACTCTTTGGAGGTTCCACATATCAATAAAGTCATAGATTGTGTCCAAAAATTAAATGACTACTTTGTACAAAGTTTTGTGCTAGGTATCAGAAATACTAAGGAAAAAAAATCAATTCTTACCTCTAGTGAGCATATAATCTTTGAGGAAGGGAAAGGAGAAGGAAAAAGAATAAGCAGTTATAAGTACTATGTCTAGTACTAAGGCTTTACAAATTATCTCATTTAATCTACAAGAATCCTGTGAGGAAGGTACTGTTATTATTCCTATTTTATAGTTGAAGAAAATGAGGCAATTTATCCAGGGTCACATAGCTGGTGTCTGAGGTTAGATCTGAACTCAGGTCTTCCTGTCTCCAGGCCCAGCACATTATACACTGTACCACCAAGCTGCCATCTGTGATACTGGGAAATCAAACATCTATTTAAAAATTACCTGTACTAATTAGCTTATGGTTTTGGAAAAGAACTTTATAAATCTTAATATGTTAGAGAAATGTGAACAAACATCTTTATTGGTGTTTCTCAGGAGGTCATTATGAAAGTCAAATGATACAATGAATATGAAAAGTTAAAAATGCTAGAGAAATGTAAGCTGTTATTACCAGAGAACTAAACTTTTTTGGGGGAGGGGAGAAAATGTGAAAAAACTGGGTCTGCTGTTGTTGAGATTGTTCAGGCAGAGAAGTCTCCTTTAATGCCAGGAAAGTAAACCAGTACTGAGTGTGCTCAACAGACTGGGGGGGTTGTGGCCTCCCTGAGAGCGTGAATAGTCCCGGAAGAAACAAGTTGACAGGGATCAATCCAATGCCTTTAACGAGCAGTTCTCTCTGGGTGAGGTAGAGAAAGTGAAGGATCTTGGTGCGATGCATCTTCAACATGAGGCAGCTGCCCAAGTTGTTGGTGCCCATTTCTCCACCAATGGGACCTGCCTGAAGATTCTCTCACTCCCTTCACACTTCATCCTCTCCCCAAATCTATTTCTACCATATTACTGCCACCCCCTCCCCAAATAGTTCCCCTCCAAGAAGCTCATATGCAGAGCAGCATGTCAGAATTGACCCTGAGTGGGATGAGCCACTAACAAATCTAAGAAGAAATTCAGATAGGGTGGGCGTGGAGATGGGAGGGGGTCTCTGAGCCCAGAGGCTTCTTCTTCTTGGCTAACTCTGTTAGCCAGTAGGTGGGGGTTATGTAACAGCAAGGGGAAGAGGAAACAGAAGCTACTGAATCTTTTGGTATCTAGCTGGTGCATGCAAATACCATTTGATGGTAGAAATTGTTGCTGGGTATGGCCACTGATGTAAGTAAGTCTTGCTAGAATAACAAAAAGATAACATAGAGAGTCCAACTCCCTCATGTTGCATTTGGGGGAAATGGAGGCTGAGAGATTTTAAATGACTTGCCCAAGGTTATATAAAATGGTAACATATTTAGAAAGCTTTTCCCAGACCTATGACTGAGCTTTGAAGGTGAGAGGATTAGTCAAATCAATAAATTAACTAAATGTTGTATATAGAACACTCACTGTGTGCTGAGTTCTATATAAGGATAAGCTACAGTTTTAAAAATCAAGAAACTTCTTGTTCAATGGAGAAGATTACCCATAGAAAACAGCAAAAAAATATAAGATACTATGGAATCAATTGGTAGGGAGCATTGTACAGATTATAAACCCAATAAGAAAACTGAAATAATTCTTGCATCATGGAATATCAGAGATGAGATGGAGCTTAGTGATCATTTAATTGAATTCCTACCCAATACAGTATCTCTGAAAATACAGACAATAATAAGAAACTCACTTCCCTAAAATAGAACATTCTACTTGTAGCATCTAGGCCCTTTATTGGCTAGTTCCAGGTCCATGATACTCAAGAAATTGTTCTTTACCTAAACATAGTCCAAGAATCCCAGTTTCCACTGAATTCCCAGTTCCTAGAAAAAAATCATGATATATCATAATAAAACAAATGTTATTTACTTAAAACAGACTGCAAGAGAACAAGCATGATGTTTAATTGAGCAGCAATTTAACTTTCCATTTCCAAACTCCATGTCCCAAATATCTAGGAATGAGAAGCTAGGAGTCCAGTTGTTTCAGTTCCTAATATCATTTTTCAACATAGAAGTGTAGAGTAGGGAATAAGAAAGACATATTTTAGATTTTGCCCATGAGATAAACATTGAAGATCTAATGTAACTTTTTGCCATAGGAACCAGAAGCATTGTAGAGACCTTGTTTCTGATTGTGATAAGGGGATGAGGTTGGGGAATGTCTTGCTGTCAGCACTGCTATGAACTACATATAGCTCAGAAGGAATGTCTCATGGTGCTGGCACTAGCAAGAGTCATATGTAGCTTCTGTTTTTCTTTGTATTTTACCTGGCTCTGTCACTTCTGTCTCTAGTCCATGTCTCATTCTAATATGAGATTCCTTGTCTGCTTTTCAAACCAAGCAGGCTGAAAACCAGTGAACTCTACCTAGGTTCCTGGGGGGGATTATATTTAACAAAGAGAATATGATCAAAAAGAACTTGTCTTTCTTGCATTTTTAAAAAAAAATTCGGTTCTGATTTTTCAGTTCCAAATTCTCTTCTTCCTTCCTCGTACTCTCCCATGCATTGAGAAGGTAAGATATATAGTAAGAAGGTAAAACTTTACTCATAATACATTTGAAGTCATAGAAGACATATTATAAATCCACTTAGCCATGTTGCAAAAAGAAAAAGGAAGAAAATAAAGAAAAATATATTTCAATCTGCATTGAGTCCATTAGTTCTCTTTCTGGAAGAGGATAACATTTTTCATGATGAGTCCTTTGAAATTGTCATGAATCATTAGATTGAACAGAAAATCTTTCATAGTTGATTATCATTACAATATTGCCATTATTGTGTACAATATACACCTAGTTCTGCTCACCTTACTTTGAATCAGTTTATCTAAGTCTTCCCAAGTTTTTTTTTTTCTGAAACCATGCTCTTCATTTCTTATAGCATAAAAGTATTCCAATATAACTTGTTCAGTTGTGGTATTGATGGATTCCCCCAGTTTCCAATTTTTTATTGCTACAAATAGAGCTACTAAAATATTTTTACATGCAATTCCTTTTCCTTTTTCTTAGATCTCTTTGAGGTATAGACTTTAGTATTGTATTGCTGTGTCAAAGAGTATGCACAGTTTTGTGGCCCTTTGGGCATAGTTCCAAATTGTTTTCCAAAATGGTTGGGGCAGGTTCACAACTCAACCAACTTTGCATTACTCTTCCCAATTTTTCCCAGCCCCTCAAGAATTTGTCTTTTTCCTTTTCTGTCATGTTAGCCAACTAATAGGTATGAGGTGATACCTCAGAATTATTTTAGTATTTTATTTGTACTTCTCTAATTATTAGTGATTTGGAATTTTTTTCAAATGACTATAGATAAGTTTGATTTCTTTTTTCTGAAAGCCATCTGTTCATGTCTTTTGACTATTTATCAATTGGGAAATGACTCTTATTTTTATAAATTTGGCACAGTTCCAGGAATATTTGAGAAATGCGATTATCAGAGAATTTTTGCTGTAAATATCCCCTTAATTTCCTGCTTTCCTTCTAATTTTGACTGCATTGGTTTTATTTGTGTTAACCCTTTTTAATTTAATAGAATGGTCCATTTTGCCTCCCGTGATCCCCTCTTGCACATATTTTTTGACAAATCTTGTAATAAAAAGCTTTTTTCCCTCACGATAAGCTGAAACATAGGATTTCTCAACAATCTTTTTTTAAGGTTTTGTGGCAAGGCAAATGGGGTTAAGTGGCTTGCCCAAGGCCACACAGCTAGGTAATTATTAAGTGTCTGAGACCGGATTTGAACTCAGGTACTCCTGACTCCAGGGCCGGTGCTTTATCCACTGTGTCACCTAGCCGCCCCTCAACAATCTTATAGCTTAAAACTTCATTAAAACTTTAAGGACACTCTATCTATATTCCTAAAGTTTTACCCAATCCTAGTTCTTCTGTCTGTATCTAGCCAGATCAAGTTCAGTCCCTCTTCTACAGAACAGCTCCTTAAATACTTGAAACTATTGATGATAAGTTTTGTCTTCTGCTTTTTTTTCCCCCCAGCTTTTTCTCAGGAAAGATTTCATGAAGGAAATGAGTCTCATTTTTTTCTCTTTGTTTCCTGCCTCCAACACCTGAGGGAAGTCCCATTTTGGAACATGACTGAAGAAGAAACTTGAGAATAAAGATAGATGCCCAATCTGTTTTTCACTCTGCCAAGCAAAATCATTACACCTGATGTCATTCAGAACCATTTTCACTCGTATACCCCTGTTACTTGGTTCTGTTCCCAGCTTTATTAGTTACTACCTATACAAACTTGAACTGTTACTTTACCTGTAAAATGTGGATAAAAATGTCTATTCTGAATGTCCTCACAAGATTGTTGTGAAAATAAGTGAAATATCAGTTGTGAAAATTCCTTAAAAACATTATTCTGTTGTAAAAATATTCTCAAGATCACATGAATTCTTGAGAAAACTGATAAACTGGAATGCATCAATAAATCAAATGTTTATGAAGGACTTACTATGTGCCAGACACTGCTAAGGTCTAAGGATACACAAAGAGGTGAAAGGCAGTGCCTTCAAGAAACTTCTAATTTAATCAAACATAGCCAGAAGATGGCCAGCAGGAGTCTAAGAGACTGGAGATCATGCAATATGAAGATCGGTTGAAGAAACTGGAGTTGGTTAGCTTAAAGAAGAAAAGACATGATAAATTGTCTTCAAGAATTTGAAGAGGCCTTCCCCCCCCCCCAATTGCAGTTTTTAGATTTGTTGTGTTTGGTTCTAGAGGAAAATATTTGGAGCAGTGATTATAGAGAGGTAGATTTATGCCTAAAATTCCTAATAATGTGAACTGTTCAAATGTGTCATGGACTGCCTCAGAAGTTATTCAGATCCTTCTCACTAAGGACATTTTTAATTTTTTAGTTTTATTTCTGCCCCCCCCTTTTTTTTGCATTGCAGACATTTCCTTCTATCCCTATCTTCCTGTCATCCCACAGAACTCTACTTTATCATGAAAAAAGGTACTTAAAATATAGTAACTGTAAAAGATAGTGTTTGCAATATTTGATACATTTAATTCCCAACCCAACAACCAAGAAGATAGAGGAGTGAGTAATCACTTGTTTCCTGGAACCAATAATAATTTACTTTATTTTAATTTCTCTGAATCTGAGTTCAGCTGTCTTCTAATTTTCATTTACATTATTGTAGTCATGTATGTTGTCCTTCAGATTCTCCTTTCCTCCCTTTGCATCAGATCAAATAATTCTTCTCTTAATATTCTGCATTCCTCAGATTTGTAATTTCACAAAATATAATATTCTATTACATTTATTTTTGAATGTCAAAACTTTTCAGTCAATTCCCAGTTGATAGATACTACCACACAAATCATTAGGAGTAGAACATCCCTTTTGGGGGAATGGGTTAGTCTAGATGACCATGATATTTTATAAATTTGTGAATTTAATAATTCATTATCATTCAGCCTTTAGATCCACTATGAATTTTAAGAACTCAAGGGACAAATACTATAGCATCCTGTATGATAATCTCCCCAAGACAATACAAGGAAATTCAGACTTATAAGGAAATCTGTCCATTTAATTAAACTGCTCAGGAATAGATGGCTGACCATAATGAAATCTCATCTGGCTATTTTTCTCATCCTCTCTGCAAAACTCACAGTTAAAACTCCATAATACAAAGTGTCAATATAATACTAGTTCATAACTTTGAGCTTTATCTGCTTTATACAAATATCCTTGGAGAAATAGAGATGAGGCCCTTGTTGGACTATTGGCAGCAAAGTTTCCTTTTCTGTCCCAGAGATCATCTACTCTGTCTCCCTGACTGTACTAACAATTATTTTTCAGCTTAGGTCCCTGACCTTAGTGAATGAAGTCCTTAAGGGGTCCTCCCTTAATAAGAAATCTTATGAGTGATTATGTGATCTTGACTGACCATTCTTTTTCAGTTCTCTATGGGTCCTTGATGGTCACATGTAGAGATGATGATAGCCTAGGCCACTTTCCATCTCTCATTTTATAATCATCATTTTCTTATCTTCCCATATCCATATTTGACCTTCCTGTTGCTTGATGCCTCTCTTTTCTTTGCCCTGGTGTATGCAACAGCCTGGTTGTTTACTTGTCTCTTCACTGTCAATTAGTACTTATTAAATTCCTGCAACATATTCTCTAATGCAGGTATCTGGTAAATTCCTACATCACAAGCCTATTTTAAGGCTAGCTATACTAAGCAAGTTCCCTTATTGTTACTGACCTATAGTAAGCATCACAGCAATCCCAGGCATCATTTAACCTTCTGAAGGACACCATGGGCTGTACAGGTGATTTGCTCCATTTGAATAGAACTACTCCAGTGATTGAAGAACATACTTCTTAAGGGAGATAACAATTGTATCATACTCTGGAGAAACTATCTTCTTTCCAATGCCAAGGAGTTTCTTGCATTTTGCTAATTAATAAAAGTTATTAAAGAATATGAGACAATCAAAGAACACACATTTCATTAACTAGCTTCTCAGAGGCTCATTATTGGTTCATTAACTTTCAACATATCAACCTGTTACTCAAATGCCATTGATGTTGAATCCTAAGTGGCCACTGAACACACTAACAGAAAGCATGCAACTGGATGACAGTGCCACATGGACCACATATACAGAAAGCTAGGCAGTAAAGAATCATAAAGACATGATATGATAGCCCTTATCTTTCTTTAAATTCTGCCTTCTCCAAGAAAACTTACCTGATGGTATGAGATTACCAGATTAATGATGAAACTTGCTACCTACTTCCTGATAAAGAGGTGAGGGGCTCAAAGTACAGCATGAGACATATTTTTCTTGGACACAGATAATGGGGAAATTAGTTTTTATTGACATGCTTTTAATAGGTTTTATTTTACTTTTATTTTCAATTGCAGGAGCAGGGGTTTAGGATTAGGAGGGGAAGAAAGTAGATTTTTGGTGACTGAAACAAAATATTTTTTGAAAAAGAGACTTGCAAAGAAGTATAGTGATTTACCAGCCTGTGATTTCTTTTAAGTAGACTGTTACCTTTGGGAACTCCATAAATAGAAATAAATAAATGAAATATGAATTATAACAAAAATTCTATTTCATGCATGACTTGCTACATACCCAACCTTCCTGTTAACTACCCCATCCCCATCCCCCACCCATGCTCAGCCCCAGTAAGTGACTGTCAGAGCATCCTTTGTGTGAACCTATTTGGTGTGGGTTTTTTGGTTTTTTAGAGACTGGCTCTTATTGGATGCATTTCTTCTTTTTGTACAGTCTTGGTTCTATATGACTGGATAAGGACAATGGACCTAGGAAGGGGGTAGGCAGAATGGAAGTTTGTATGTTCCATTAACTTCAGGAAGAGTTGATTCCAGCATACTCTAAAAATGACTTTGGAAAGATACCATTAGACTAAGAATGATGTGCAAAAGGAGCAAGGAAATTCAGGATAGGGAAGTCCCAACATTGGACAAATCTTACCCACAATAACTGTTTATGACTTGAAAGACTACAAGAAAATCCTCTTTCTAGATAACTAAATATCTTACTCAATGATCCTGGAATTCTGTCATTAATAATCCATTTGGGTGGGTTAAACATGGCTCTCTCATGAGATTACTTTTAAAAATAACTGTAAATTTATATGGAAAGAAAATCACCAAAAGGCCTCATTACTTTAGGAGTAGCAAATTAACCTTGTCTTAAAAGGCCAGGGAAAATGGAGGAGGCCACAGAGCTGTCTGAGGGGTTCAGAGATGAGGCTTTAGTCCCCTCAGGGTTAAAACCTAGGAAAAACTCTAGGCTGGGACTCAGAAGCCCTGGGAACTAATACTTATGTTTGTGACTGGGAGGGATATCTCTTCACTTTAGTAACTTCTTTTGCAAGATCACTTCAAGATACTTCCAGCTCTTGTAGTCTGTGGTTCTATGATTCTGTAATCTTGGACAAATCACTTCATTTTTCTAAATCTCAGTTTACCCCGTTCCATCTTTACTCTTCACTTTGTCCCTGATTATTGGAAATTGATTTAGAGTTAGAAAGGACCTCTTGCATGAGGCAATGGAAGCTCAGAGAGGGAAAGAACTTTTTCCAAAGTCATATATGTGACCAATGGCAGAGGTGGGATTTGACCAAGGTTCCCTGACCTCAAATTTATCATTTCTTCTACTCAGGGGTGTGCTGGTAAATGTTAAATAACCATTCTCTGGATAAAAAGTACCTATATTCATTTAGATCAGTCTGTATTAGCAATACTTTTCTATCACTTTCTTACATCTAGATTCAACAAAACAATAAATCAAGCCTTGATTTGTAACATTTGCTGATTTCTCAGGAGTAAATACTAATACTGAACATTTAACAATTGGTTGGCAAGTTAGAGCTAGCTCCAGAACACTCTTGTTTCCTTCCACTGGCCATGCTTTTAGCTCTTCCTCCTTTTTTCTTTCCCTTCCTCTCTCTTTTCCTCTCTCCTCAGTTCTCCTTTCTCCTATTCCTCCTTCCACTGCTTCATCCTCTTCTTATCCCCTCCTGCCTCTTCCCTTTTCATTCTTCTTTTCCTTCCATTCTCCCTCTCTCCCTCCTTTTCTTTCTCTTTCCCTCCCTCTCTTCTTCTTTCCTTCCCTCCTTTCTCCTTTTTTCTTCACTCCCTCATTTCCTCCCTACATCCCTTCCTTCATTTATTCTTTCTTTCCCACATTTAGCCATATAAAGGGAAAAAAAAAAGGCAAAACCTGCCCTCAAATTGCTGTGTGTGTGTGTGTGTGTAGTCTAGAAGCTAAGAAGTTATTATATTTTAAATATAATAAAACTTTATTTAAGAATATGAAATTGATTTTTAGTTCTAGGACTGTACAATAACAAGGAGAAGAATTTGGCCCTTGGGCCATAGTTTTCTGACCCCCTGCTCTATAAAATGAGTGGGCTTGGACTGACCTCTGTGGCTTTATTCAGTGGGAGGGTGGGTAGCAATAGCCTCATTTTGGCATCTATCCTTCACTTTCAAATATATATATATATATATATATATATATATATATATATATTATATATAATATATTTTTATATATTCCAGATGATTCAAATAGACTTGGAAGGTTGGGGGCTGGGGGGGGGTTAAAGCAATAGAGTGGTTTGCTTGTTTTCAAAAGTCTTTAGTTCCTGCTCAAATAAACATTTGCAAGCTATCCTGATAACTTGCTCCCATTCTTTTTGATCTCCAGCTCTCACTTGCTTTCCCTTGAAAGGAATCCAGAAGGTCGGGGGCTGCTGGGGGGGGGGCAGGGTCCAAAGAGTAGGAACATGATGCTGAATTGAATGTATAGCCTGGCAGCAGAGTCAATCCCTGAAGACAGGCTCCAAGATCCTGCTTGCCGCAGATTGATATATTTTATTTGATAACCTAGCATTTTCATTATGACCGACATTGATAATTTATCCTTAGCAATTCCAATAAAATCATGCGGAGGCCAAGAGCACTTCTTCCCAAAGCCTGACTGCCTGCCCAACCTGGGGCAGCCTAATCTCAGCCCAGCAAACCCCAAACAAAAGCAGTATCTGACTCCTTAGCCTCTGTGCACATCTGCATTATTAGAAATGCTAATATCATTCTGCAATGATAAATAATTAAACAATTATGGTCATGAATCAATAAGTTTAGCACATTTTTTCATCAGCAAATTGTACTGTATAAACAAGAAATATAAATTACCAAGTCTAATTTCCCCCTAAAATTATAAGCATTTTATATCTAATAATTAAAAAAGTATTAGAATTCAATGTTGGATACTTAGAACTTTAAAAAATTTTCATTTCCCACCAAACACCATTAAATTGTCATGTTTTATGTCTCTGAATCTGATTAACATTTTCAGATTTGACTTTAGTAATTGTTCTTTGTTTGCTCCTGGTGACGACCCACTCATTTTCCCCTCTGCTCTCCTCTTCCCAAATAGGATTTACCAACCAACTTCTGACTGTTGGAGCCCTCAACCCCAGGCTTCTGCACAGGCTGGCTCTTTTATGGGTGGTGGATTAAAGTTCTGGACCCTCCTCTCTGTCACATACTGAGCATCTTAGAGGAAAGCATACTTTGTCCAGGACAATCTCTAGAGAAAATCACATAGTCTTTTATGACCTCTTATTTTCTTTCCATAAAATCTTCTCCCAGATCCTAGAGTTGCTTCCCCCCACAGTGAGTTAATACTGCCTTTGGATCTCCTAAATCTCCCAGTAGAGTCTGTTCAAGCTTGTCAGCCCTACTCTCTCATGGCTATATATGAATCTAGAGGAAAATGGAAGATGAATACCAAGCAAGGACCTTTAGCTTTAGTAAAATCAAACCACAGAAATTGTCTAGTTTAGTCATTTGATTTGTGGACCTTATAATCTAAAAGGACCTTTTTCACAACCCAGGACTCCAGAAAACCCTCTCTTCTTTCCTCAGTCCTTGAGTAGGTGTTAGAAAACAATCTGATTAAACTAGTTCTTTCTACAAGATTAGTGATGCATTCATTCATTGACATCTGCATGTACAAAGAGATACATTAACCCAAATAAATTGATGGAACAACAGGCAGTGAGAGAGAAAGAAGTAGGTGAAGAATTTCAGGCTCCTGAGGAGAGAATTTGAAGCAAGGGAGCCTTTGTAAAGTTTCTTGAAATTTCATTACAGTAAGTAATCACCTAGTTGTGGTGGTTTTGCAGAAAACTAAAATCTTGAATGAGGAGTTTGTCTATGTCCTAAGACAACTATACTGCCAATTTAGGAGTATGACTCTGAGACTAGTTTTGGATCCTTTAATGATTCAGAGCCTCAGCATCCTCATCTGCAAGTGTGATTATAAGGAGTAAACAAAACAATGGATGTGAAACCATCTATATGCCATCAAGCTATGTATGTTATCCTGGGCTTCTCTCTTCTAAGATCAGAATAATGAGAAGAAGAGGTTCCTTAGTCCTGAGTATCTCTTCCCTCTTCTAATAGAAGCTTGAAGGAGTCTTGTAATGGACATCATCTCAGTCCTTATGAATGAGAAGACTCACTATTGGTTCTACTATTACTACTACTACTACTACTACTACTACTACTACTACTACTACTACTACTACTACTACATCTTCTTCTTCTTCTTCTTCTTAACTCCTGTGAAGTCATCCTTTGATGACCCTGGGTTTGTAGGTTATTTCTGCAAATTGGCTTACCTTCCTGAATTGGAGAAAATGGAACATTGGAGTTCAGAGATTTGGGTTTTTCTTTTTGAGTTTCTATAGAATCAGTAGTAGGCAGTTGGGCAGGGGAGTGGACACAGTGCCCTGCCTAGAATCTAGAAGACCTGATTTCAAATCAGATCTCAGACATTTACTAGCTGTTTGACATCGGGCAAGTCACTTAACTCTAACAAGCTGGAGAAGGAAATGGCAAACCATTTCAGTATCTTTGCCAAGAAAAATTCCCCCAAAGGGTAATGAAAACAACTGAAAAAATGACTGAAGAATAACAGCAGTCAATATAGAATCATAGTGAGGAATTTTAAAAATATACACTGAGCACATTTAATATATAGTTATAAAACACCACAATGATTAGAATTAAGGTAATTTAAGAGTAAACATTTTCAAATAGAATTTTATCCTATCCTATTATTTCCTAGGTAGTATGGTCATATTTCTCTAGGCTCTATCATCAGTCTGAAGCCATTACAAGGGTGAATTAAAGTCTCATCTTTGCATTGGTTAAGGATAAATCTGGTTTCTTCATCATACAGATATTAGAAATTGTACCATGGATTTCCAACCTAAGACTATACTTGATTGGCAGAAGGGCCACTGACAATAAAGGTTATCCCTATCATATTTTAGTAACTGATAGAGTTGAGATCCAGAAATTTAGCTAAGCTTTTCTTGAATCTTTTTTATAGTTTCAACCTATACCACTTACTGGAACAAATGTTGGTTAATATGTGAGAAGACCTGCTTTTCAACCTTTAATTAACTGCCCAACCAACTAGTGGTATGAAATTAGGTGAATCCCTTTCCAGTCTGGGGCTTAGTTGTTTTCTCTATTGAAAGTAAAGGGGGCGGCTAGGTGGTATAGTGGATAAAGCACCAGCCTTGGAGTCAGGAGTACCTGGGTTCAAATCCAGTCTCAGATACTTAATAATTACCTAGCTGTGTGGCCTTGGGCAATCCACTTAACCCCATTTGCCTTGCAAAAAACCTAAAAAAATAAAAAGAAAGTAAAGGAGTTAGATTTGATTAAAGGTGTCATTGGTTTCATGCAGCATGCGGTGCACTGTACTCCTGAATGCCTCCTGAACCAGATTAAAATGTAATTGGTAAATATTTAATAAAATAAATAAAAATACAATGTTATATAGAAAATATTACCTTCTAAAACTAAGTCAATATGTGACCCACAGCAATCCTTATGTTTGGACTAGTGTCCCCCATTTTTATTTGATTTTGACCCCACTGGATTAGATGATCTCTCAAGTCCCTTTTAGGTCTGACTTTCTATGACTAAGAAACTATCATTCCTCAGAAAACTGAAATCTATGCTTTCTCCTAGGTGAATAAATGAGAAAAGCATTTATTTTGCATTAACTACACTCAAATCATTGTTCTAGGAGCTGGCAATTCAAATAGAATAGAAAGGCAACTCTTTCTCAAGGACCTCATGTTCTAAAGAGGTAGAAGATCTTAGTCACAAGTCAAATGGAAAGACTTGTTGTTACTTAGGTACAAAGCAGATAGTCATGTGTTTTCTTTCATGTCATTTCCACTGATATAGCTATATCCATTACTGATGTTATATGATATGACAATGCCTAGGACTTTGGGGGCTGGGACCTTTTCCCCTTTCCATGTCTTCAGTAACTTTGTGATGAGGAGGCAGGGACTGTAAGTATCAGAAGAAGCAGTTGCTAGTTTTCATCTTTATAAAGACTGAATCCCTGGATGATGATTGTGGGTGGTAGGTGAAATAGAACTTCCTTTCTTTTGTCCCCCACCAACCTAAAAATCTGAAAAATGCTACTGTTCTGAAGTTTAGGAAGAAAATCTGAGTATAATTTAATCCATTCCCTTCATGATGTCCATGACTTCACAGTGATGGCCCCACCTAGCCTCCATTCTTCTTGATTGAAGATAACAAAGCAAGAAGGTATTAAATGGTTAATTTCCCCCATCATCTTGTCTGGATTAGAACTTGTAAAATCACCCTTCTATTTGTCTTCTAATTGCTCTGTCTTTATCTGACTGATGTTTTTAGACTCTGACAGAAATAAAAGATGTGTTCTATAAAATTTCCATAGCAATACATGAGATGAACTTGATAGGTCAGAGAAATGGGTTGGGGAAAATAGTGGGAAAGTTTTCCCTATCATAACTATTTCTGTTCTTGAGACTATAAGAATCCCTTAATAAATGATTATTGATTGATGGATTAAAAAAAGAATCCCTACTAGGAAGAAAATCTGGGCCTGTCCATTATGTCTCTTCAATCTGATATGCCCTCTGACATTTATCCACTCATCAGCCATTCTTTTATTTGGCAAATTATTGAATATAGACATTTTGATTTTCTACTATGTGCAAGGTTTAGTGCTGGGCTATGGATGAAATATATATATGTGTTCTCCCTCCATCAATAAAGATAGCAACTCATCAATATTTTACTTATCATTCCTAATCATTTCTCCTCATGGGATTCATATTCTCTACCTAATCCTCCACAATCTACCCAACTTGCTTGTAGGCATTCCTTTGGGTCTTTTAAATGTCCTGTGCAGCCCTTGGTCTTGATAGATGAACAGTATGTCTCCTCTTCTGATTGTACATTTTGTAGAAGTTACCTTTTATGCCATTTCTTTAGTCCATCATTGTTGATGATAGACTGTAGCCCAATTATACCTGTCATGAATTTTTCCATTGTCCTTTCAATGAACCATAATTTTGTTTCTTTGGAGATTATACTGTACCATTATTTGCTGTTATATAGCATCATCAGAAGAACATTAGTATTAAGAAGATGGATTTGTGTGTCAGGGAGAATTTTAATATTATTAAAAGTGCCACACAGTTTCCTCAATGCAATCCATCCCACTTGTTTCTTCTTATTCACGTATGGGCACTGAATAATAATGATAATAATAGCTTAGCATTTATTAGCTCTCACCAAGCACTGTGATGAGTGCTTCACAAATATTATCTCATTTGATCTTAACAACAACTCTGGGAAATAGATGTTGTTATTTAATATTCCCAATATATAGTTGAGGAAAATGAAGAAAACAGAGATTAAGTGACTTTTCCAGGGTCACACAACTAGTAAATGTTTGATGTGGAATCAAACTTATCTATCTTCCTGACTCCAGATCCAGCATTCTATCCAATGTGCTACCTAACTGCCTCCAAATGATAATGGTTAATTTATATAATGCTTACAATGTACCAGATAATATTATACATATATAGTGTCTGCCCAGGACATAAATACTGATTGACTAATCCAATGGACTTCCATTCAACTGTACAACATAAACTGATGATTAGATATTTTTTATCCATTTGATTTTTCCTGTGTGGATTGTTCTTTGAAGTGATCATTGATCTCATACAGGAGGGCATATGGTATTTGTGAACTTGATGCAATAAGCATAAAGTTATCTGCAAACAGGAACATTGGATAACCTTGGCACCTTTAATGAATACCTCATACATATAGCCTCTGCTCAGGGCATTTTCTAAAACAGTAGTAAGCACTCTGTTGAGAATATATGCTCCTTAATAATTACCTAGCTGTGTGGCCTTGGGCAAGCCACTTAACCCCATTTGCCTTGAAAAAACCTAAAAAAAGAGAATATATGCTCCTATTTTATATTTCAGTTGATATTAATAATTAGGGAATAATTAAAGTTATTATATTGATCAAGAAATTTCATATGATCTGAACAGACATGGAAGTCACCTTGTTGGAAAATAATCTTTAAAGTTATGTTTTAATCTATTGAATGAATTAAATATTGTTGTTGTTAATTAATAAAGAAGTATTATGATGTGGTTTGATGAGAAAAAAAATGTTTGATGGTCTACCTGATTTCTTTTTTGTATTTTCATCAGGAATTCCATGGATTTCTTCATTGATCACTTTCATGTAGATTTTATAGAGATGAGAAAGTAGTAATAAGTGTTAGTGGTTGCTGATGTTTTCTTAACAGGTTTTTGGGGAGGGATATGTTTTCCACACATAGTGATTTTCCCCCTTTCAAATATTTTGAAAATCAGTCCCTCAATTCTTTCAACATTTTATTTCCTTTGGTTTGGTTTTCTTTGATATGTATTTGATCAATTCCATACATTCTCCCAGTCTTCCTTGTAAGTGTAATTTCTGCTTTTATCAGACTGGGTATAGATGAGTTACAGGACAGCTGGGCAGTACAGTGATTGGAATGCAGCTTCTGAAGTCAGGAAGACTCTTCTTTCTGATTTCAAATCCAGCTTACAACACTTTCTAGCTACATGAAAATGGGCAAGTCACTTAGCCAAGTTTGCCTCAGTTTCCTCATCTGTAAAATGAGCTGGAGGAGAAAATAGCAAACTGCTCCAATATCTTTGCCAAGAAAGCCCCATATAAGATCACAAAGAGTCAGATAGGATTGAAGAATGACTGAAAAAAATAAATGAGTTATAGTTTAAATATTGATGGTTTCACTGTCATTCATGGTAAGAATAAATCATCATTGAATGACAAATCTGTTCCATTTTGTGTCTACTTGTTGACCACTTTTTTTCTGCTTAATTACTTAAGATCTTGGTCTAGTTCAGTTGGCTCTCATGCCAAGCAGTCTGCACAGTTTTTTGTTGTTCTCTACTGTTTTTTCATTGTTTTGTGAAGTGATAATGTGCAATTGTACTGCCACTCTTCTCTGTAATGTCTGGATTCTATGAATACAAAAGAGTTTGTGCTTTAAAATGGCAGTTAGCCTATGGCTACCATGTCTCTTTGTTTGATAGAGAAAGCAAGGATCTTCTGGCTGCTGGGGCTTGGGGGTTTTTGACCTCTCCAAGAAAAGATGACAGTCAATATTTTTTTTAAACCTTTCTCCATTTCCTATTGTTTTAGTTCAACATGCCATTTAAATAGGCTGCTTTGGAGCTATTATTATCATACATAGAATTTTCTCCTTATTTTTCTCCTAATTTTATGCTGATCTTACCCCTTTGCTCTACTTGAGTTAGCTGTTCACCAAAAGGTGATTCAGAAATGACAGGTCAGGGACCAGTTGTTTCCTGTCTGTTCAGTGTGAAGTCAGTTTTTGTTTATGTGATATTTGGTATTTGACATGTATAGTACCTTGTACTCTTCTTTTAAAAAAAAGATTTATTAATTCTATTTATTTTTATATCCTAGTAATTTCAGCATATGTATTCCTAATTTTTGGTACTGAACCCTTCATGATATTGACAAAATTTGATAATGTATGCAGCATTCTGCTCCTGTGGTCCCCTCACCTCTCTTCTGAGAAGATGGTGGTCTTCTTTGTTGTATTTTCATTCAGATAACCCCCATTGACTCTGGGTGTTGCAGAGGTTTCTGTCCTGACTTTCATCTTTTCTGTATTATGTCATCTCAATAGCATCCATGGTTTTAATTATCATCTCTATGCTGGTTATTCTCAAGTCTACTTATCCAACTCTAACCTCTCTGCTGGGTTCCATTTCCACATCTCCAACTGCTCACCAGGTATCTTGAAGTGAATGTCCAATAGACATCTTTTTTTTTTGTAAGGCAAACGGGGTTAAGTGGCTTGCCCAAGGCCACACAGCTAGGTAATTATTAAGTGTCTGAGACCAGATTTGAACCCAGGTACTCCTGACTCCAGGGCCAGTGCTTTATCCACTACGCCACCTAGCTGCCCCCCAATAGACATCTTAAACTCCACATGACCAAAACTGAACTCATTATATTATCCCATTTAACTATTCTCCCCTTCCAAACTTCCCAATTACTATTGAGGGTACCAGCAACCTCTCAGTCCTCCAGGCTTGCAAAATCGATATTATCCTGGATTCCTCAGTATCTCTCATCCCCTCCCAAATCTACTTTCTTATCAAGACCTTTCAGTTGCACCTTTACAACATTTCTCAAAACATTTCTCCCCTTTGATGCTGCCACTATCCTTGAAAGGACCCTCATCTCCTCATGCCTGGCCTGTTACAATAACCTGCTGCCTGCTTCAAGTTTCTCCCTATTCCAGTCTATCCTTCAATTAGGCACCCAAATGATTAAGGGATTTTTTTCCCCCAAAACACAGGCCTATGTATATAACTCATCTCCTCAGTTCCTTATACAGTTTCTGTGCAACACCCAGAGTCAGTGGGGGTTATCTGGATGAAAATCTGACAAAGAAGACCACCATCTTCTCAGAAGAGAGGTGAAGGTACCACAGGAGCAGAATACTGCATACATTATCAAATTTTGTCAATATCACACCTGTTTTTCCTTAATTATTTTTCATTGTTAGAATGAAGGGTTCAGTACCAAAAATTGGGAACACATATCACTGGTTCCTTATCACCTCCAGGATCAAATGCAAAATTCTCTGTTAAACATTCAAAAGCCCTTCATAAACTAACCCTCCTCCCCTTTTCCTTAAGGAACTCTTTGATCCAGTGACAGCGATCATTTTGCTGTCCTTGAACAATGCCCTTCATCTCTTATCTCCGGGCATTTTCTCTGGCTGTCCTTCATACTAAGAATGTGCTCGCTTCTCATCTCCATCTCAGGGCTTCTCTGGCTTCCTTCAAGTTCCAGCTAAAATTCTACCTCCTATAGGAAGTCTTTCTAAATTACTCTTAATTTTAAGACCTTTGCCTCTGATGATTATTTCTTACTTATCCTATGTATAGCTTGTTTGTATATATATATATGGTAGCATCTTGTCTCCTCTATTAGATTCTCAGCATTTCCTCCAGGGCAAGGACCATCTATTGTCTCTTTGTGTCCCAGTACTTAGCACAGTTCCTGGAACATTGTTGGTGCTAAATAAATGCCTATATTATCTATATTTGGGGATCAAGGTAGGTTATTATATCTATTCAGAGTTTGACTTTCTTTTATTTATTCCATTCTCTAAGAAAGTAGTTGTAATATTATTAAGGATTGGAGGATTATTGATTTAGAACTGAGAGGGAACTCAGGCATGAGACTTCTGAATCTTTGACAACTTTCATTTTCCTATTTATAATTCTTCTTCTTCTTCTTCTTCTTCTTCTTCTTCTTCTTCTTCTTCTTCATTTGCTGACTCCACCATGGCAGTGAAATCATTGAATAACCCAATGTATATTAACTTGGTTTGGAGGATCTCACCAAATCCTTGGCAGACTTGCTTCTTCACTCTTTCAATAGATGTTGACATATAAGGTGCAATAATTTTCAAGATAATCTTTTCCCTCATACCCATCACAACTAAGCATACAATTTTGAAATGATGATTTTTGTTGCTACTGGCCAAACAGTGAGACAACTATGACAATACCTTTATTTGTTCCTTCAAGAAGAAGTTGTGAATTTTCAGTTTAGTGGTGACTTCTGTCTTCTAGTTTCATTTATAGCAGGAATGATAAAATAGATGTAGATGAAAGCCTTCAGCTGTCTATCCACCTAAGATAAAGCACTTTCTTTTATAGTATCAATAATTAAATTATATTTATGAGTGATCTAAAAATTATGTAATTATTTTCAGCCATATTTCCATCCTCTATAGCAATGGAAGGGCCCAGGAACAATGATCTTTCTATAGTGCTGTTTCATGAGTTCCTGTGATCAAAGAATTCATTCTTTAGTGACAAATATGCTAAAGATGAACCACTTGGTTCTTAGGTAAGTGGTTCTCCTCACCTGTAGGAGGGAAAATACATGAAGTCTCTCAAGTTTGGCTAGTTCCTGCTACATACAAATCATGCTTTTCTTCTATAGCCATCAAGCACCCAGGGTCATCTTCAAACAAAATCCAGTGGATCATTGGAATAAAACTTTTGTGGAAGGCTTGCAGGGAAAGCTATCAAGATAAACAAGATATGGTTCCTGACTTCATGGAGCTTATAATTTAGTAGCATAAGCCATGTTGTATTCAAATTAGTGTCTTTGTCATCTACACACTAAGATTATTTGTTCATACTACTCAAATTCAAATCTCCTCCCCAACCCTTCTCTTTTTACCTTTTCAAATCCTACTCATACTTTAAAAAGCCCATTCCATTTCAAGTCCTACAACATCTGTGAAGTCTTTCCTAGATCTTTCAGCCCTCACTGATCTATCCCTCCCTTACCCCTGATATTGTCCTCTAATCTCTAATTTTTTCATGTTGTGAGTACCTAGTCTCCCTAAGGGGACTATGGGTTCTTGGAGATCTGGGAAGGTATCTTTTCTTTCTTTTCAATTCTTTTGATGGGCTAAGTACTCCTAAGGAAGACAGCAGTAGTCTTCATAAATCTTAGATTCTAAGTAATCAAGCCATTTGTTGTATAGATTTCTCAAACACGTGCTCAATCTGTGAAATAGATGATTGTTGATAGAAATCTGGTCTTCTCCCTATTCTGTTCCAACATGCATGATACATGTCTATCTTTGATTTTTTCCTGCGGAAAGAAAGTGAGGAAGGGATTTACAGACTGGTTAGGAAGAAGAAGCTGCCTTTGTAGGAGGAAGATAGAATCCTTGGATTTCTTTGGAAGATGCCTGAAATAAAGAAGAAAGTTTAGGGTTCAGTTTATGGAAGTTCACATGAACTACAGAAGGCAAAGAATGAGTAAGAGGAGCCTATAAATGGGAAGGATTGCTCCCTTCATATAAACAATTTGCTTTTCTATTCTTTTGAGATCAATAGGTTCACCTCAGTTCCCTGGTAAAGAACAGACTCTAGAGAGGTCCTTCATCCAAGAATTATTTTTGAAGATTAGATGATAGGATGCCACATCTGGGGAGTGGGGAGACTGAAGAGTTTGGCTCAGTCTGGGGGGGGTGGGGACTGAAGAACTTGGCTCATCTGGGGAGGGGTGCTTTGCTACCACCACTATAACATCTGCTCCTGATCCTGCAGTTCTTCAGAGGGTTCTGTTTCCATTTGTGGGTGGAAGCATCTTTGCCTCTGATGCCAATGTCATTATTCCCGGGGCTTCCAGATTTTGTTTTACTAGATGGCTCTTAGCAACATGTTCCTTGCATTCTGCTCATTCTGTTTCACGCTTCACACTTCCCAAGACTGGAGATATCGATCTCTTTACTTTAAATACTTCTGTCTCCGGGCTGGCCTGTGAAAACGAAGCAGGGCCCCAACTCTGGGGATTCAGCTGCTCCTTCTGTGCCTGCCAGGGAGAGGGCTTCTGGAGAGGGGTAGCTGTGCTGTGGCACAGTAAACAGAGCTCTGGCTCTGTAGTTAGAGGAACTGGGTTTGAATTCTGCCTGTCACAACTGAAAAAAAAATCAGTCTCAGTTTCCTTTTCTGTAAAATGAGAGTTGACCTAGTTGTCTCTACTCGTTCTTAATTTATGATCCTATGAACCTGTTCCTTTATACTTTTTGTTTCTTAAAAGCTAATCAATACCTTTTGTTGATTTTCACATTCTTTTTCACAATACAGCCCCTTCAATGAACCCTTCCTGGCAGAGATAAACTATTAGGAAAAACAAACCGACAAATTGACAAATCAGCAACTTCTGACAGTTTATTCAACATTCCTCACTCATGTGCAACCCCTCCACCCCCACCTCCCCAGTGTGAGGAGCAGGGGAGTGCATTTCATCTTGCAGCCCTTGTTCACTGTCAATTAATCTGCATATTCTTAAATCTTCCTGAGTATGTCCTCCCTTTTTTTCAGGCACTGCTAATATGCTAAAAAACCTGTTTCCTAAGTCACTTCTACTCACACCTACCCATGCTTGCTCTGAACATAGAAAGCCACCATTTTTAAAGTCATGGCATATATACTGATTTGCTATCATTACTTGAGAGGAAGAAAAAAAATACTTTTCCGAGTTCCTGCCTCCCCTTTTAATTTGAATTTTTAAAAATCACCAAAACTTTTTCCTTTTTTTCCCTCATCCCTAGGCTGGATTAATTCTGAGTTCCAGATTTTCATTTATTTATTAATTTATTTATTTTAAAGATATCATAACAACTCAGAATTAGCTTACAGAACTGGATTACACGAAGCACAGCGAGTTTAAAAATATTTCAAAGATGTTGCTTTCATGCTTCAAATCCTTGAAAAGCCAAATACGTTCACTTCTGAAACTAAATCTTGGTTTTCACTGTAAAAAAAAACCCAAGAAAAGTGTTTAATAGCACATATGGCATAATTTTATTTGACATCTGTTTTGTAACAAACAATATTTAGCTCACTTATTTGCTGAATGATACAGTACATACTGCAAACAGAAAGTCCAATGAACAGTTTTTACAGAGTTTGTAATATATCAATATTTATTGCAAAAGAATGCAAAACTTAAACATCTAAGTGTGTTATTGATTGTAATATGCAAAACATTGATTACTGTATGTTGCCATCGCAAAAAAAAGTCTGCTCAATGCCTTCTGGGGTATGAAGATGAGGTACATTTCTGAGAGAGCACCTCTCTGACTCCCTTTGGTGACATTTAGGCGTCTGCCCTCTCCACCTAATTTGTGTCATCTTATTGGAGACAGCTGTCAATATATTTAGGATGGTTTAGCTCATAACAGCAAAAATGGTGAGACTATTGGCTTAATTGCATGGAGTGATTGATTTTAATGGAAACAACATTTTAAAACTCAAAATGCACTTTCTGTTGGCAGTCCTAATAGAATGCGGTAATGAATTGACGCTCCAAACACAAATCTATGGCACTTACTGAAAGGATGAGCATAGGACAACGGTTTGGTGCATTTTTAGATCTAGCTCTAAAGTTGAATTAAATTATTCGTTGATATGATTGCCCAACTATGAACCAATACAGAAATATAAACGGATATTACACACTTAGCAAAATAGAACATCAAAATAATGGTAATTGAAATCACAAATTGATACCTGGATACTTTTATCATCATTACTGTTACTGTTATTAAAAGCTGATGGTGGTGGTGGTGATGGGGAGAGGGAAACATTCATATAATTTGCTGAAAAGGATGACAAGAACAGCAAACCCGAAATGGTTGGATTTCCTCTATGAGTCACAGATACTTTGGAATTAGAAGGGATTTTAGTGACCATCCCATCCCATTTTTGCCTACACTGATCTCCTCCATATGCCACGTGGCCATATAGCTACCACTTGAAGATCTCAAGTGATTAGTAACTCACTATCTTCGAGGTAGTCCATTCCACTTTTAACAGTTCTATTAAGAATTATTTTATTTCATTTAGCACCCTGTTCCCCTCACCCTTTACCTTCTGATAGCACTCCTAGTTCTACTTTCTGGGGCAAAGCAGGAAAAAAAGTTGAATCTTTTTTTCATTTGACAGATCTTCAAATACCCAAATAAAGCTGTCATTCCACCTTAACCCTCAATTTTCCTATCTCTGAGCTAAAAATTCTCATTTTCTACTGTTTGGCTCAGTATCCAAGAGTGTGGACAGAATGAAGCATGCTGGAGTATATTTACTACTTTATTCACTCAAGATAATTTTAGATTTGCTGTTGGGTCCTGACCACCTAGCTTGTGGAAAGGTCAGGGTTGGGAAGGGTCAAGCCTAAATAAAGTGCAGGAAAAAAGCAAAGCCAAATGCTGAACCTGTCAGGTCCAATTCAGGGACCAAGAGGAAGCCAGCCCAAGAACAAAACAAATTGGTCACTTAGCAAAGAAACAAGAGGGAAAAAGCTCAGTCTGGGGCAGAGCAGAAGGTGTGGTCTATGGAACTGACTAGTAGAATGTAAGCCCCTTGAGGGTAGGAACTACTAGTTCATGTTTGATTACCATAGTTTAGCACTGAGTTTTTCATATAGTCCAAGATTAATGAATATATGCTGAATTGAATCAAAAAAAAGAAATCTTTAGTTTGGAACCAACCTGAGAAAGGATGTAGAATATGAAAGGGAGATGGGTATTGGGAGCCTAGTGCCAGTTTTACTCAGTTGCAATGTCTCCTTCCCCCTACCCCTAACTTTGCTCAGCTTGGAGCAGTTGTTTGTTGTGTGTATGGTTGGACCACTTAAAAAAAAAGTTTAAATGAATTTTAAATTTAAATGAAACCCAAACTATTAGAAGGCAGAAATGCATAATCAAAGATTATTAGAGAAGGAAGGGAATTTAGATAAGCCTATCATTCTACAAATGGGGAGGTCAAGGTCTGGAGGGGTGAAATGACTTCCCCAGTGTCATGCTGCTAGCAAATACTGATGCTGTGCTTTGAATCACAGTCTTCTGACTCTCTAGTGCTCTTCCTACTATTTATACGCCTTTCCGATCCCACTTTCAGGGTCTTTCTTTGCAATGTTAATCTCATTACTTAGGGAAGCAAATGAGAAGTTACAGAAAGACATACTTGGTCAGCAGCAAAGTCAACAGACAACTATTAATAATAATAGCTAATATTTATATAGCACTTTAAAGTTTGCAAAGTACTGAATAAATATTATCTCCTTTCATCTTTACCACAAGCCTGTAAAGTAGGTGTTATTATTATTCCGATTTTACAGTTGAAAAAACTGAGGCAGACAGTTATTAAGGGACTTGTCCTTGGGGAAGTCATATCTAGTATCTGAGGTTGGATCTGAATTCAGATTTTTCTGGCTTTCAGTCTAACATACTAGCCACTGTACTACCGACCTGCCTAGGGGGGAAAAATCTAAGGAACAGTTTTTAAAGACTCTTTAGATGGAGGCTCAGCCAGTATAACAATCTCCTGTTGGTTAGGGTGAAAAGGAGTTTGACTTTCATGAGCCCTCTTTGCCTAAAAATTCCAGTGGTTGTCTTCTTAATAATGAGGTCTGCAATGGAAATGTTGGCCTCTGGCTCTAGATATCCTATATAATCAGGGGACTTAAGGGAGCTTAGAGCTCATTTAGTCCAATCTCTTTATTTTACAATGAGGAAATAGAAGGCCAAAGAGAACAAGCTGGCCAAGGTTATGCACATAATAAGTAGCAGAAGTATGATTTAAACTGAGGTTCTCTGATTCTAAATATCCAGTGTTTATTTTTAATCAAGGTGTATCTTACCTGATATACTGCTCCAAATGAGTTGTTCTCAGTTGGAAACACTGACTTTACTCTGGATAAACTTCAAACAAATTCTATTTATGTGCCCTTCTCCTATTCTGGTTTCCTATTGACCCTAAAGTGAGATGTCTGACTTATGAGATGAGGCTCATCACATCCTTTTATTCTTATCACTATCAATTTGGTTTTCAGTGGGGAAGAACACCCTGAAGCAAGTTCATGGACCATGTTATTTTATAACTCTACCCCCATCCCACCCATTTCTGCACCCAGAATTTCCTCCTAGATGAAACTGAGGGAGTGCTGGCCAGGGAGGCAACAATGACAAATGCTTCTTGACCATAATATCTATTTAGCTGTCCCTGAGGTTGAATGGCCCCCTGAGACTGGAAGTCCCCTAAGACTGGAGGTTCAGATATAATGATATGAAACTTTCGATTAAAGACTGGAAACTCTATCTCTGGTTCAACAGAAAAGACTTCAAGAAACACAACTGCCTTTTTTCCCCCCCAATAGCAATTAGAAACCATGAGAGAAACAGAAAACAGGATTGAACAATATATGTCACAAGGAAATAAGAACATTACAAAAGTAGGATAAATAATAATAATTTTTCCAGCTTAATGAAACTCTGTAGATATAAAAAGCAGGAGAAAGGGGATTTTTTTTTTTACAGACCTTAATTATAGCAGGGTTGTTAGTAAATTTACTGAATTGCAAATGTAAAATATTCTGATGGCCTGAGTAAAACCACATATTTAAGCCTTCTAAATGAACATTTCTGTTTTTTGAGTAATTTGTACCATCTGTGTCAAAATTCTGAGTCTAAAAAAAAATCGGTGGAACAAATGTTGGTTCCATAAAACAGTCCTAGTTCATTGTTGAAATTGTCACACATTAACATTGCAGGCCATCTGGGTAGACAAAAGACTCTAACCAGATTGCTAAGATGATTTTATTGGTCTGGTATTAATCAGTATGTGGCATAATATTTAAGCAAAAAGGAGTGATGAGGTGAAGTGGAGTCCTTTAACCACCCTGAGTGTGTAGTGGTTGTTTTGTAACCTTATTACACCAGGGAGTGTTGCATTTTTAAAGCAAGGACCCTCATCAGGAAGTGTAAATAAAAGACAGGGCAATATTTCCAATTTTTCTAAAAGGCAAAGTACAAGGACTCAGCTGAGTTAGGGCTGTTGGCATGCTGCGAGGGAAAGGTTTCATTCAACTGGGGGGGGGGGAGGTTGCCCTGCCCACAGTCATGCTGGAATTAATTGAATTGAATTTCTGAGTATGAGGCTGCAAATCTGATTCTACTTCATCCTAAGATAACGACCTCTGGGATTCACAGCTGCCATTTAACCCTCTTCGCTCTTGTCTATATGGCAGAATCTTGGGGTGACCCCACCAGGACTGCAATATTCCCTGAAGGACATTTGTTTTTGTTCTGAGTTCAATTTTTTTTTTTGTGAACTTTAAGATAAATTTGGAAAGAATATTTTAGTGTTTAGTCCAAACCTCTTATTTTACAGATGAGGAAACTGAGGTCCTAAGGGATATTAAATTGAGGGAAAACTTCCTAACAATGAAAGTTTTTCAAGAGCAGGATTGTGGCCTCTGGAAGTAGTAAGTTCCCCATCCTTGGGGCAATGAAGTGGTTTAGTGGATAGAGAAACAGCTCTCAGGTCAAAAAGACTCATCTTCAAGAGTTTAGATACTTCTTGGGTATGTGGCTCTGGACAAGTCACTTAACTCTGTTTGCTGGTGGTTTCCTCAATTTTACAGTTGAGTTGGAAAAGGAAATGGAAGACCATTGCAATATCTTTGCCAAGAAAAGCCCAAAAGGGGTTAACAAAGAATCGGATATGACTGAACAATGACAAGTGGACCTCTGTTCAGGAGTTTTGCAGAGGGAATTGTCATTCAGGTCTTCTAATGCTCCTTCTAATTCTGAGATTCTATAATTCTGTGAGTGACTTGTCACAAGGTCACATGGCTCTAGATCAGAAAAGATCCCAGAGGTAAATTACTTTACAGAATCTCTTACTTTACAGAAAATGCCCAGAAAGCTTTATTGACTTGGCCATTGTCACATGGACAATGAGCATTAAGGTGACATTTGAGCCTATGACCTCTTATTCCAGAAACTGCTCATTCCATTCTACCCATTAGTAATGGATAACTGGCAGCATAGTAGATAGAGTGCTAGCCTGTGTGACCCTGGGTGAGTCACTTAAGCTTATTTAGCTAAGTTTACTCATCTGTAAAATGAGCTAGAGAAGTAAATGGCAAACCACTCCTGTATTTTTGCCAACAAACCCAAATGGGGTCATGAAGAGTTGGACAGGACTACCCAACAAATTCACTTCTTTGTACTTACAAATCCCTGGCTCTTTCCTTTATTTCGCCTGCTTTAACTGGGAGTTGTTGGCCTGACTTCTCCATTGCCATGTGGGTTCCCTTGGATAACTAACCTCTTCGTCTGATATGGTCTGCTGGCCTCTTGACTGCTGAGTCTAGTGCTCTGGTTGTGGTTGTGTTACTGGGAATGGGTCCAATTTGTTTGGTGGAGGCCATCAGACTCTGAGTTTATCAAAAAAAGGAAGAAACTCAGGCTAGGCTAGAAGCAAAGATATCCACAATAAAAGAATTAGACAATTTACATAAAATACTAACCAGATTACAAGATTCCAGTTGTTAGAGGATGTTATAGAAGTGATTTATTTGTACAGAAAATAAGAGTAAAAGAAGTTATATACAAAGAAGACTTCATTCCATGCCTTTGATATAATCTACTCTTCTTCAGTTTTTTTGAAATCCTACTCATCCTTCAATTCCTCCATGAAGCATTTGCTGGACCCCTTGGGTAGGAATGTGTTCTTCCTTCTGGAATAATTCCTCATAGCACTTTGTACCTCTTCTAGGTCTTTTATATTCTTGTATGTTAAACCTATTTCTGGACCTATCTCATATCCCCTACTAGACTCCTTGATTTCATTAATGGCTTCGTGATTCTTTGTATCTGGCTTCTCTGGAATCATTTAAATCTTACTTCAACTTCACTTTGGGCGGGGGGGGCGAGGCAATCGGGGTTAAGTGATTTGATCAAGGTCACTCATTTGTTAAGTGTCTGATGCTGGATTTGAATTCAGATCTTCTAACTTCGTGACAGATGCTCTAGCCAGTAACCACCAATCTGCCCCCAATTACAGTTTCTGCAAGCAACCTTTCCCAGTTCCATTCAGTATTAGTGTCCCTCTGAAATTACTCCAATTTATTCTCTGTATGTCTTAGATGTGATTATTTGCCTGTTCTCTTTCTTACTAGAATGTAAGTTCCTTAAAGGCAGACCTTGTTTTTGCCCTTTTGGGGGCAATCTTCAGCATATAGAGGTGCCTAGAAAATGTAAAGCACTTAATAAATTCTTATTGACTTGACTTGTTTTTTCCCTCAGGGTCTAGCAGAGAGTTAAATATTTTTGTACATTTTAGAATCATTGCTTATTTCTTAGCATTGGCTCACTGTCAGGGATAATATAGGGAGAGTTTTTTGTGGGGTGGGAAACTAGACTGAACTGCCTTGGAGATCCTTTTCTACTAGGAGATTCTCTTAACTCTCCTCCTATACAACAATGACTCAAGAGGGAAAGTGATTCTAAGAGTGTTTAAGGCAAAACCAAACAAAAGCCTCAGAAGATAAAGGAAGGGAAAAGCAGAGCATTTCCCTTTTTCCCCATCAGGAATTATCAAAGGATTTGAACCGGTAATGAGTATGGTCTGAGGTAGCTCTCTTGATAATTCCCTCCTTGTTAGACATTATTGTTAGCACTTAAATGTCTTACACTTAAGTAATAACCATTGAGGTGCAGGGAATTTCTTGGTGACTAATGGCTTACTGGTGGGGAGTTGATGGCCCAAGGTGTAGCTAAGGGCCATTAACCCCCTCTGGTCATTAATCCCAAGAAATGCCCTGGGCTAAGGTCATTATTGCTCCTCAGGAGGAATGAAACAATAAGATAGTCCTTTATTTTAATGCTTGGAGTCACTTGAAAGGGTTCTGCTTTATGAAAACAGTTCAGAGATGGGACAGGAACCCATAGTAGGGATGGGTGGGACCTGAAATTGTTTTAATCTGTTTTGTTAACTGGTTTGTGAGTTCCTTAAGGAGGAAGACCATTCAACAAGTTCAATGTCTAACTACCAGTCTATTCATCCATCCCTCCATCCAGTTTAATTGATGCCCTGTTTGCATATCTGTCATTTCTAGACATACTCCAAATCCCCAAATTGAATTCTTTCTTGTAACTACAAGAACAATAAACAACTAAAAAAAGTTTAGCAAAACCAATGACCATAGTGACCCCATTTGGTACTGTATTCAACTTTGTACCCTCTTAGACCCCTACCTCTCTGCCAGAGAATGGAGATGTTTCATTATCAATTCTTCAAGATCTTTTCAGTTACTCAGGGCTTAGTTTTTTCCACATAGAATGTTCTTTCCACTTACATTTTTGAAGTCATTGCATTTATATTCTTCTGGTTTTGTTTATTTCATTCTGTATCAGTTCATATACACTCTCCTTATGCTTTCCTGAATTCCTCACATGTCCTTTACTGCTTGCTGCCCAATAATATTCATTCCAATGACATTCATGTGCCACAGTCTCTATGACCATACACAATTAGATGGGCATCCACTTTATTTCTACTTCTTTGCTACTACCAAGTGATGTCATGAATATTTTGCTGTCTATTAGAACTTTGTTTTCCCCATTGACTTTTTTTGTAAATTTACCTTCAAAGAATGTTTCCAGAACACCCACTCTACATTTTACTCTGATTTAAGTGTTAAGAGAACACAGTATTATTCCCTATTTATTACAGTAACCAATATTAAGTGCCTACTCTATATCAAGTACTGTATCCAGTGGTGAGGCTTTGATAAGACACTGTTCCCTTACATATGACAAAAACCTAAAACATGGGATTTGGATCTGATTTCCAGCCCAGTGTATTTTCCATTTGTGGTTGAAGGGAATCTGTTGCAAGATTGGCTACTCTGTGGGGGCTCAGTTAATGCCTTTTGAAAGGCTTCATGGTTCATTGGAAAGATCCCTACTATCAGAGGCAGGAGACCTGAATTCCAGTCTTGACTCTAATCTTGCCGCTAATCTGTGCTGGTTTGGGCAAATCTTTCTCCCTATTAAATGAAGAGGTTGGATGAGATGATCTCTAAGGTTTCCTTCAGCTCTGATAATTTATTAACTTCTATGAATAATGAAAACCTCTCTAAGGATTTATTATTGATAATAACAACAAAAACAGGTAGCTGTTAACTCCAGGGTGACCTAATTGCCAATGGAGAGTGCTCTGATCTGACCCCCCAACACTGTTTTTCTTTTGTCTTTGAGGTGATGCTGGCCCAGCCCTGAGCTGGCCAATTTGAGGATTATGGAATGAATCTAGGGAGGTAATGGTCAGGCTGATTCCATGATGGAGAAGAATAACAGAAATGTCCCCACAGTTGGACAGAAGTGTTGTATTGTATTATTAGTTATATGCAATTGGAAAGTGGATTAAAATGTCATTAACATAACAAATTAAGCTCCCACCTAAGTAAACAAAAACGAAGGCAGTAAGCAAGGCAAGGAATGGCTGCCCTAAATAGGGCATTCTAAATAGAATCCTGTTGCAACTTTTAGGTCCTCTAGTAAAAAAGGCTTGCCCTTAGTCTGACGAATGGACATAGTAAAAAAACTGCTTGATTATTAACTCCATGAATACAATGCCTGAATTTTTAATCTTTGTGCCTCTCACAGTTGCTATGTTTGTTCTAGAAGAGAAAAGGAAAAAAAAGATAGAAAAGAAGGAAGGGAGAGAGAGAGAGAGAGAGAGAGAGAGAGAGAGAGAGAGAGAGAGAAATCTTGCTCTAACTACTCACATATTGTTTTTTGTCCTTCACTCTCAAAGAGGACCATGACATCAGGGAGGTGATGTCATGACATGCAAGTAAATTGGATTTAGTGGAAGGATGTCTGTGCAAACCAACAGCCTTAGTTTCTCCTCTGGAGCCATCTGGGTCCAGTAGCCAGAGAGAGAGATCAAGACACCTGGAGGTTGGTTCTGAATGCAGTGGGCATTTTTTCCACCCAGAATGAGGCACACACGGAGAAAATGATAGTGAAAATAAAGCTGGATTTTGGAGCAGAGAGCTCTTTTGCTACCATTTACTATCTGCATGACTTCTATCACTATGATTCTTAATTTCCTCATCTATAAAATGGAGATAATACTTTATAAGAATATTATGAGAGATCATGTGGAATAATATGCATTTCATTTTGTGACTATAATGCTATATAAATATCAGCTACTGTTGTTGCCATCATTATCATCCATCCATCATCACCATTACCATCATCATTGTCATGATCACCATCACCATTGGATCTAGAAAAGGGCTGACTATGGAGAGAGTGTTGGGGCTAGAGTCAGGAAGATATAAATTCAAATATTATCTCACTAGCTGGGTGGGGCAAGGTACTTCCTAGGATTTATTTGGTAAGTCACAGATAAGTTGTTAACTATATCAGTGAAGGAAATTCCCATACCTGGAATCCCTATTCTCTGTTGCCAAGAAGTCAATCTGTTAACAAATATATATTAAATATATACTATATCTACTATGTTAGGTACTAAAGTAAGTCCTGGGTATATAAAGAAAAGCAAAAAAAAGTTCTTTCCTCAAGGAAGGTATAGCCTAATTACAGATCTTGTATTTGTATCAATGAATTTAAGAATGGAAAGAATCTCAGATAGAAATTCTCTCTATAATATTCCTAACATTATCCATTATCAATCCCATCCTTCTTTGGTGAAGGTATATCTTCCTCAGGTATGGTATTCCACTTTTAGGTAGCTCTCATTATTAGGAAGAGGCAATAGAGAACAGGACCTATAGTCAGGAAGATCTGAATACAAATTTGACCTTATACAATTACTAGCTGTGTGACCCTAGGAAAGCCATATAACCTCTGTTTGTCTTAATATATTGGAGAGGAGAATGGCGGACCACTCTTTGTCAAGAAAACTTTAAATAATGCTAATATGTAGTTCTCAAAGTCAATATATGGCCACAAGGATCCTTACTCAAGGTTCAATGGCCCTTTGCCTTAGGCAATTGAATGTTTGACTCTATGTAAAAGGATTTAGGTAGAGTGACTTGAGAGGTAGAGAGGTCTTGAAGGACTCTGAAAAATATTTCTCTAATCATGGACAGGTGGTGGAAGTGTTGTTGCTGTTGTTTTTCAGTCATATACAACTCTTCATTACTCTGAGGTTTTCTTGGCAAAGATACAGGAGGGTTGGGGCGGCTAGGTGGCTTGGTGGATAAAGCACCGGCCTTGGAGTCAGGAGTACCTGGGTTCAAATACGACCTCAGACACTTAATAATTAGCTAGCTGTGTGGCCTTGGGCAAGCCACTTAACCCCATTTGCCTTGCAAAAAACTAAAAAAAAAAGATACAGGAGGGCTTACTATTTCATTGTACAGCTCATTTTACAGATGAGGAAACAGAGGCAAAGACCTCTAAGTGAAATGCCCAGGGTCACACAGCTAGTAAGTGCCTGAGGCTAGATTTGAACTCATGTCTTCCTGAGTTCAAATTCAGTACTAGACAGGTCTGGGTCTTAACATTTTGGCTCTCGGTTTCCTCATCTATACCATGAGATGATTAAATCTGATGACCTCTGAGGTTTCTTCCAACTCTAAAAGTCTATGAGCCTAATGTTTCCTCTTAACTTGTATCTTTGAATCAATGCAATGTAGGAGAAAGATAACTGGAACAGGGGGACCCTAATTCTAGTGCTGGCCTTAAGTAATTCACTTCAACCTCTCTCAGCCTCACTTTTTCTCCTCTGACAAATGGGCATGATAAGATCCAGTTTCTCTACATCACTAGCCAAAGGTTACAATGAGATAATAAGGCAGCCTTAGGTTTATGAAGTTTTTTATTTCACATGAAATGTTATACTTCACAAAACACTTCCTCATTTTTTTCAGAAGTCAGAGGGCAGTGGTCAAACTACTTGGTAAGTGATAGCCTTTAAATGAAAGGAATGATTCCTCTTATGTGCCCCACAGTATTTCCCCCTCAGTCTCTCTCAGTTTCTAAGGGTGTAAGGACCAAAGTGTGAATTTGTTCCTTGTTCTTGAAGAGGACCATGACATCAGGCAGGTGATGCCATGACAAGTACATGAATTGGATTTAAGTGAGGGAGTGCTGTGCTAAGTCACCAGCCTCACTTTCTCCTCCAGAGCCAACTGGGTTCAGTGGCCAGATATGAAATCATGAGCACTGGAGATGGCCCTGGATGCGAGGCAATCGGGATTAAGTGATTTACTCAATCAAGGTCACACAGCTAGTTAAGCGTTAAGTGTCTGAGGTCAGATTCAAATTCCTGTCCTCTTGATTCCAAGGTAAGGGCCAAGGAGGGAGAGTGGGAAATGCCTCTGGGAGAATGAAGGAGATGAGTGGAGCCCTGAGGTAGCTGACCTTCTGAGTAGCCTTCTGTATCGTCTTCAATAAGCTAATTATGGAGCTTTCAGGAATATGCTTTTCCTTAACTTCCCAAATGTTTGATTCAGAAGAGTTCATGGCTTCTCGTTGAAGAACCTGCCGTCAGAAGCCTGTGGTATTGCCCCTTCCTTTGACCCCCCTCCCCACATTGCTTCAGCCCTTTCTTGTTTCCTTTTTTTTCTAATTGGGATGCCAGCTCATTTCCTCAAACCCTTCTCCTCACCCTATAAGACCTCTTGAGGGCCTATTTGCCCTACTCTGTATCAATTGGATTGTTACCAGGGTGACCCTGGAAAACCTAGTAAAATGGAAAAGACAATGAAGCTTATTTATGTTTGGGTGTTCTATTTCTCTAGTCTCTCCTCAGTTTCTTCTATATTTGTCCTTCCTTCTCCTTCAGAAAACATTCTGTTACCTCAGTAGTTACTCCCTTTAAGAAGTTCATTGGGAACTTCTTTTTGGGGAAATATCATAAAATATATGGGTAAGCTATCTCATGGTATTTATATTTTAAAAAAGAATCCTAGAGAGGACAATGGAAATACAAAGGAAAAACTTTCCAAAGGTGAAATTTCAGGGGTTATGTTCTACCAGGTAAGGGGGCAAATTTGGGGGCGCATTGGGCTCCGTGAAAACTCTTACACAACACCACACAACTGCTTGCCTATACCTCTTCCTTTTGGTATCCACTCTGCTTCCTTCTGAAGCCACTATTTTAAATCTCTTAGGAACTATCTAGTCTGCTCCCGGACTTTGTACAAGTGAGAGGAAGGGAGAAACCTCTCTCCATCAGCTAATAGTGGGACTTCCCCTCTGTGGGCGGCCTGGCCCCACCATGCTCCACTCCACTACCTGAGGGGTTCTGCCCAAGTGCCTATAGAGGAAAAAATAAAAAAGCCTGGACTAACTTTAAAGAGTTTAAAATTCCTTTGTGGTTTTGTCCCCCTTGCACTCCCTCCCTCAGGTTTTAAATCCAATTCTAGCTCCTGGCCAACCGGTGGAATTAAAGGATTAAGAGCTACCCAGGTCTTATCCCGATATGAAAAGATTTCTCGGAGAGGCTCATAGTTCAGAGTCCAAAGCCAGCAAAATCATTCCTCGGTAGGAGCCGAGTATTGTTTTGAAAGCCTTATTGGAACCACCTTTTGAGCTGTTGGCTGAAGCATCACAGTTTCACTTATCTCTTAAGACCTCTCTCATAATTGCTCTATGTCCAACAAGCAAAGAGAACTCCAAGCTTTATCTGTTAAGGATCCTCTAATCCAGTTTCATAAGGACAAAGGGGGTAATCAGGACACCTCAGATTCCCGCCTCTAGTCAAGCAGAATTTTAGATGAGCCCCAAGTTTCTTTGTCCCAAGTTTCAATGACAAAGGATATTCTGTTCTTTTGGGTGGGGGTGGGGTGGGGGCTCAGGGAGGGGGGTGGAGTGGATAGGAGGTCAGAGATCTGTGCTCTGCAAAGACTTGTGTGCTGTTGTTTGGGCCTTGATGGCTTATTTGGGGACATTACTTCCCAGGTGACCCTGGACTGAAAGCCTGGGAAGAGGTGAATGTTCCTTAGGATCGAAGGATTGCCCTGAGGACAGAGAAGGAGCTGGCTGAGTACCTGTGAGCAGGCAAGCTTAAGGAAATCCTTCATGATCAGTATTTTTAAAAGGCTAAACTTCAGGGAGCTGGGCATTGGGAATATTGTAATTTGATGTGTGAACATGTATTTTGAAGCTTCTCAGAGACGGATAGTTTGGGGCTCCCTACGCACCCTTGGGTTTCGAAGAACAAAACCTAAATATCCAGCAAAATCTTCCACTGGTCTCAGGATGCAAAGATGATGTCCTCATATCACAGAATCATACAGGGTCAGAATTGGAAGGGACCTCAGATCCCATTCTTTTGACAAAACAGCTTGTGCTTGATTTTTTTTTTTCCTTAGGAGACTTAGTTTTCCTCATTTCTTACAGGTTGAAAATTCAGTGGCTACTTTTGGACCCAATCCCAATGCTATTCAGCATGGAAATTTTGACCTACTCTCTTTTCCACCTATGCTGGTTGGACCCTTCTTAGTGACCTGGAGGGCTCACCCAAAGTGTGCCACACACAATTTGGATCTTCAACAAGTTCTATAGCTACTGAATCTCAGAACCCATGTACTCAAATGGTTCAAGATCTCAACTTTCCTGGTCACAGAGATTCTATAATAATATGCAGCCACATCTGGTCTGGCTTTTGTTTAGAGACTTAGAGTGAGGGGATAGACTCACTCTCTCTCAAGGCTAACTCATTCTACTTTAGGATAAACTTGTATGGGATGGCTATGTGGTGCAGTGGATAGAGCACCAGCCCTGGAGTTAGGAGTACCTGGGTTCAAATCTGGCCTCAGACACTTAATAATTACTTAGCTTTGTGGCCCTGAACAAGCCACTTAACCTTATTTGCCTAGCAAACCCCTAAAAAAAAGCCTAATTGTTAGGACAGATTTTTTTTTTATCCTATAGTTTTTCCTTTTGCAGTTTTTAGCCATTGCTCCTATTAATGAGCTCTGAACTCAGCCAGAGCTACTCTTCCATGTTCAAAAATTTGCCCCATATCTTCTTCCTCATTTCCTTCAAATTCTCATGACCTCTGTGTTTTTTTTTTTAAATTCTCATTGTCACCTTACTGGTGACAGCTTATCAATGTGCTTCCTAAAATGTGGCCCTCAGAATTAAGACAGTACTTCAGATTTAGCCTGTCCAGGGTAAGGGACAGAAGGAAGTACTTCCAAGCTCCTTAGAGGCCCAGCTCCTAAAGCTAGAACTTCCTCTGACCCCTGTGCCTCCTAGAGGAGCCTGCCCAGGTGACCTCTGTTTGCCTCAAAGCAACATTTCACTGCTCCAGGAGTCTTTTCCTGTCAGATAGAAGAAGAAGAAGAAGAAGAAGAAGAAGAAGAAGAAGAAGAAGAAGAAGAAGAAGAAGAAGAAGAAGAAGAAGAAGAAGAAGAAGAAGAAGAAGAAGAAGAAGAAGAAGAAGAAGAAGAAGAAGAAGAAGAAGAAGAAGAAGAAGAAAGAAGAAGAAAAAGAAGAAAAGAGGAAGAAAGAAGAAGAAAGAAGAAAGAAGAAGAAAGAAGAAGAAGAAGAAGAAGAAGAAAGAAGAAAGAAGAAGAAGAAGAAGAAAAAGAAGAAGAAGAAAAGAGGAAGAAAGAAGAAAGAAGAAAGAAGAAAGAAGAAGAAAGAAGAAGAAGAAGAAAGAAGAAAGAAGGAGAAGAAAAAGAAGAAGAAGAAGAAGAAGAAGAAGAAAGAAGAAAGAAGGAAGAAGAAGAAAAAGAAGAAGAAAAGAGGAAGAAAGAAGAAGAAAGAAGAAAGAAGAAGAAAGAAGAAGAAGAAAGAAGAAGAAGAAGAAAGAAGAAAGAAGAAGAAGAAGAAATTTGATGAGGGAGCAGAGCTTCCTTCTCTTGGCCATGCAGGTTCAGCTTCCCACTCCTGCTGGCTAGTGTCCTGACTAATCTGCAACCTTCAAAAGGAAGAGACACAGGGCATTCTACCTGGCTATTTGTGTGACTTCTCATACCCTATACTTCCCAGTGATTTTGAACCCCTCTAGGTCATCATCTAAACCCCATTCCTCATCCCCATCACATGATTTCTCATTCCTATCCCCCTCAACACTCCCACCCCAAAGTTCCAACCAAAAATTACCATCTCCTTCCACTACAACCTCTGCAATACCTGTTCCAAAGACAACAAACTTCCCTTTATTTTAAATCTTTTCCTTTCCCATTCATTCCATCTTCAAACTCTTCCTGAAACTTGACCCTCCCCCACTCCATCGACACAGTCTTCTGGCTACTTTTTCCAGTATTGTCAGCATCTTCACTCTTCATCCCTTGGCTCATTGGTGGAGGTATGGGAGTTGGAGTACATCTTGCAACACATTGCCACTTCTAAGTTCTCTCCTAACCGCCATCTCTCAGTAACCTTTCCTCTGAGGTTCATGCTGTTCATCTCATTACCTCATCAAAATTCTCTAGCTATTGTCTACAGACTTCTAGTTTTCTCTCATTCCTTCTTCAAAGAATTTGTTACATGGTTCACAATTTTTCTCTCTTGCTCAACTCCTGCCCTCATGTTAGGAGATTTTGGCATAATACATACATACATGCATACATGCATACATACATACATACATATATATATATATATCTATGTTGCCTCTCCCTCAACCACGCTCACCACACTAGCCACTCAGTTCTCCAGTCAACTAATTTCCCAAGAGCTTCTACTTCACCTTAGCTCAGCTACACTTAAAGATAGTCATATCCTTCATCTTGCCATCACCCACAAATGTATAGCCTCCATATTGAAGAATTTCAAATCTCTTTATACAAAATCTGTTGACTTGTCTCTTCCCCCATTACTTTCCTTTTCCAAATCCTACTCTTTGTCCACACTCTGACTGACAATTCATCAATCACTTAATTCTCTTTCAGGCCACCTCACTTGAATTAGTCACTCTCTTTTCTTTTCCCCATCTCGATCTCTTAATGAACCAATTCAATTCCACGCTGTCCTTTATTATATTTTTGGAGTCCCTACCCTTTCCCCCTTATAATTTTACTGATTACATCCTATCCATCCTCAGTCTTGGAACATTCCAACCATCTAGTGCCTCTGCTACTACACATGTGGTATGTGCTGGGGAAAAATACACTCCAAATTTGCATCAATTCCAAATTTTTGTCAGTCATGCAACGCAATTCCCTAATCAGTAACCTACTTTCCATAGCAATTCTTTCAAACTTTTTCATCCTTTCTTAAACTTTCTATACTCCCCTCTAAATCTCCCTTCCCCTGTCTTCTTTCAACTAGTTGAGCTGAGAGTGAAGTTCAAGTGTCAGCTATTTCCCCTCATTCCCTCCTCCTTGTTTGTATTTCTATCTATTTGGGTACTTTGATTATGTGAGATAATTTTCTGTAACCATCCTTTTCCTTGCCCTTAGTTTATTCCTCTTCCTTTTTTTCCCATTCTTTTTTTTAGATCATCAAAACTCCTAGTTATCTAATTGAACTCCCTCTATGAACTATGATAATGATTGCATTCAGAGGGCATACATGCATCATCTCCCCATATTTGAATATAAGTAGTTTATAGTTATTTAGTCCTTTATCATTTTATTTTTTAATATGCTTCTCTTCATTTTTGTGATTGAACTTGCGAATTTCTCAACAGCTCTAGTCTTTTCATCAGGAATACTTGGAAGTTATCTATTTCATTAAAAAGGCCACTTTTCCCCTGGGTAGGATTTTTTTATTGGGGTGGGGGGTTGTTGAATAAATTATTTTTGGCTATAAGCCCATGTCTTCTGGAATATTGTATTCCAAGTTCTCCACTGTTTTATAGTGGGGCTGCTAAGTCATGTGTTATCTGACTATGATTCTTTGGAACTTGAATTTCTTTTTTTCTGATTGCTTGCAATAATTTTTCTTCAGCCTCTAAGCTCTAGATCTTGGCTATGATGTTTGTGGGTTGTTTTATGTTACAGTTTCTTTCAGAAGTGACAGATGCATACTTTCTATTTCTATTTTGTCTTCTGGTCCTAAGCAATCTAAGCAGTTTTAAAATTTCTTGGAATAGTAGGTCTAAGACCACTTTTTTGGCTATGTTGTTCAGAGTGCCCAATGATTCTTAAAATTTTTATTCTTAGCCTATGTCCTAAGTCAGTTGTTGCTCATTTTACTATGAGATACCTCATACTTTCATTTTGTTCAGCCTTTTTACTTTGTTTTAATATCTCTTGTTTCTTTATGAAGTCCTTGGCTTCTATTTGGTCCATTCAGATTTCCAGGGAATTTGTTGCTTGGCAAGATTTTGTATTTTGGAGGCCAAACTATAGGTTCCCTTTCCAATTTTTTTCTTCCATAGCTCTCATTTCTTTTTCAATTTTTTCCTCAAACACTCTTATTCCATTTATAAAATTAAAAAAAATCTTTAAAAAAAGCTCTTGCTTCATCTCTTCCAGGAATTCTACTTGAGTTTGTGCCCAAGTTGTGTTTTTCTCTGAAGCATTGCTCGTAGATATTTTGGAGTCATTCCCTTCTGCATTTGTGTTTTAAGTATTCCTGTCACAATAATAGCTTTTTATGGTGGGTTTCTTATTTTTGGCTTGGCCATTCTTCCAGCTTCCTGACTTTGGACTTGATATTAGGGCTAGGCTCCTCTATACTTCTGGAAGGAACATTAAAATGGTCTTACTGCTGCACTTTTTTGGGGGGGATGGTGGTAATTGAGTGTTCTGTTATTCCAGAATCTCAGGACAGCCTAAGAACCTGCCAGATTTCAGTATTCCAAAAGGATCCGATTCAAGGGAAAGTCTGTTTGCTGCCTCCCTGATCTGAGCTCTGCCAGTCCTTGACCTGGGTCTATTTGAGCTGACAATTGCTGTTTTCTATCCCTACCTAAGCTCTGTTGGTTCAAAGTGGCAGACTCACAGACTCCTATTTGCTCTGGGTTCCCTGCTTTGGTTATCTCTCTGTTATTCTGTCATTTTTCAATCATATTTGACTCTTTGTAATCTCATTTGGGGTTTTCTGTCTAAGATGTTGGAGTGGTTTGCTATTTCCTTCTCCAGCTCATTTTACAGATGAGGAATCAAAGGCAAACAAGGTGAAGTAACCTGCTCAGAACCACACAGTGATCTGAGGCAAGTTTTGAACTCAGGAAGAAGCTTTTCTGACTCCAGGTCTGATGCTCTATATGCTGCATCACCTAGCTGCCTGCAGCAACTTGTAGGCTGAGCGACACACTGGAAGTGAAACCCTGCTCTAAGTCTGAGGTCTGTTGCTGTCACTACTGGCTCCTGAATTTTCTCCTTTTTTTCAGTAGACCTCCCAGGCAGTCCTACAGTAAACACTGCCATATGGAAGTCCTTTTCTTAATACTTCCTGGGTAATAGGTGACAAAGCTGCCAGGTAACCATAGTATGGGTTTGGGGTCTGAGGACCATTTCTCTTCCCATCTCCCCTCAGGCTCACAATTTAGGAGTCATCCTTAAATCCCTACTATTTCTCATCCTCAGTATCCAAGCTAATACCAAGATCTGCAGATATCATCTTTGTAACATCTCTCAAAAATGTCCCCTTCTTCCCACTGACAATGCCACCGCCATAGTGTGAGCCCTCAACCCATCAAGTCTAGACTATTGCAATAACCTGTTGAGAGCTCTGCCTACCTCAAGTATCTTCCCAATTCAATCCATCAAAAACACTTTTCCTAAAACACAGATCTCATGTTGTCATACTCTCTCCTCAAACTCCAGCGGCTCTCTATTGCTTCCAGGATTAAATTTAAAGTCCTATTTGGCTTTCAAAACCCTTTGTAACTTTAACCCCATCCTACCTTTCTGGTTTTCTTACACTTGCTTCCCTCCATGTACGCCTCCATGCAGGGACATTGATTTCGTAGATGTTCCATGAATGACACTTGTCTCTTGTCTCCAGGTATTCTCTGGCTTGTCCCCCATGTCTGGAATGTTCTTCCTGCTTCCACTCCACCTTCTGACATATCTGAATTTGTTATGTCTCAGAGGAAATGTGACAGAACACCTTTCCCCATCTTTCTTCATTCTAGTGTCTTTACTATCTTAATGATTTCCTATTTATTTTTTGCATAACTTTTTTGTACATATTTGTTTGCTTCTTGTCTCCCTCATTAGATTGTAAGCTCTTTGAGGACAGGGACTGGGTTTTTTTTTTTTTTTTTTGCTTCTTTTCGTATCCTACATTAGGATAGTATTTGGCATGGACTAGGGACTTAAACATTCTTCAACTAGCAAGACTCTAAGTTCTGATACTGTGTTCTTTTAATAGTCAAAGAACTGTCTTTTTTTGCATTCTTTATTGCAGTGTTGACACATATTGAGATTGGAACCCACTAAACTACATCTATTTCTCTTTTCTTATATTTGTAAAGTTGATTGTTTTTAGATCCAAGCAAAATAAAATTCTTATACTTTTTCAATGTCTTTTTTTTTAGTTTTTTGCAAGGCAAATGGGGTTAAGTGGCTTGCCCAAGGCCAACGTCTCTTGACTATATTCTCTTCTCTCCTCTTGGGTCCAAAAGGATCCAAGAGTGAGAAGTCTTTTATGTGGACCTTTAACAAAATTACATTTAATTTTAGTAGATTCAGTTTATTGTCCTAGCTTCAGTTTCTTTTTGATATCCAAAAGCCATTATCCAATGATATCGAAGCCATTATCCAATATTCTCCCTCCCAATTTTATGTCCTCTACTGGGACTTATATGTCCCAGGTATGTACTCTGAGTTGTTCCCAATAGAAGAAATTAGTTTATGCTGAGCCATATACACTCTTGCCTGTTCCCACCTTCAGAGACAGTCTGTTTGCAACATTGCTGAATACTCCTTAAGTTAGGGATGTTAATGATCATGAACTTCTGAATTGTTAGCACTCACTGAGATCGTAGAAGTCATCTATCTGAATTTCTTTTTTTCTATAGATTTGAACCCATGCTCTCAGCAGTAGTCCCATGATCACATTCAGTTTAGCATTCCTGTTTATTCAATAAGACTTTAAACAATTTACAATCCATGTCTTTTATCAACCAATCCATCAATAAGTATTCTTAAAGCACCTATTATGTGTTAATCACTGGAGATATAACCTCCTGAGGAGGAGCTTGCTTTCCAGTAATAGGAGAGACAAGTACATACATAGAGAAAAGGTAGTTAAACACCAAATAATTATGGAGCAGATCAATAACTGGGAGGTTTAGTAAAGGTTTCCTGCTGAAGGGGGAGAGGTACAGAGCTCTGTCTTGAAGTAAGAGAAATTCTATGAGGTTGAAGAGAAGAGGGAGTACATTATAGACATGGAGACAGAAAATGGGGTGCTATATGTGAGGAGTAGAAAGACCAGCTTGGTTGGATCACAGAGTATAAAGAGAGAAGATTACTGGACAAGAGGGCCAGAAAGAAAGTTTGTGGTCAGGTTGTAAGGGCTTTAAAACTGAACTGACAAATTTACATTTTATCCCAGGGTTAATAGGGAACTACAAGCAGGGGATGCTATCGTCCTCAAAGAAATTGTGTTATTCAAGATGGAGATGAATTGGAATTGGGAGAGACTCAAGACAGGGAGAGTAATTAGGAAGCAAATGCAAGAATCTAGGTGAGGTGACAGGGCGTGGACAAGGGTAGTGACCAGATAGAAAGGATCTGAGGAGGCAAAGAGATATTAGGAAGGTAGAAGTTGTAAGGTTTGATAACTGATTGGATCTGTGTGGTGAGAGTGAGGAGACCAGGATAAGGCTGAGATTAGGAACCTATGGAAAGAGGGAAGCTTGGATGAAAGGAGAGAGGCTTTGGGGGTAAGATAATGACTTGCTTTTAATATGTTAAATTTAAGATGTCTCCAGGAAACTTCAGTTTGAAATATCTCATAGACAAATGGTGATTTGGGACTGAAGTTAAGGTAGAGACAGAACTGGATTTTTGTGAGTCAGCTATATAGAGATGATAATTAAACCTATGGATGCTGATGAGATCACAAAGAGAGGGAGAAAATATAGTGTTAAGAGCCAAGGCAAAGCGTTATATACTACTGAGAGTTGGAATGCTATGGAGGATGAGTCAAAGAGGAGTCTAAGAAGAAGGAATTAGACCCTCCCCCCATCCCCCACGCCCAAAGAGAGGAGAACCAGCAATGTCCTGAAAATCTAGAGAGAAGAGAATGAGGTGTCAAATGCACTAGATAGGTTCAGAAAGATTAAGATTGGAAAAAAGCACACACTCACACATCTTATTTGGCAATTTAAGAGATCATTGGTAAGTTTGGAGAGAGTAGTTTTAATTGAGTGTTGAGACCTGAAACCTGATCCTGGAACCCTGAGGGGTTATAGGTCATGAATTCACACCATTTGATTCCCCCCCCATCATCATTAGCTGATATTGATTAGCTAGCCAGCCTTAATTTGAATTGAGAAAGGAAGTATTTTGCTAAAATTATACAGTAAGAACAGTTAACAAAAGCTTCCCATCCACACCATAATACAGAGTCTTGGGGGAAATGGGCTCAAGCTTAACGCATATATAATAAAAAGAATAATTTATAGACCCTGGGAGTCCTTTGACTAGCTTCCTCAAGATTTCCTTCTTAGGAAGGGTATAGTTTAGAGAAGGCTAAGTGGTTTGGTGGACAAAGCACTAATTCTGGAGTTAGGAGCTCAAATTCAGCCTCAGACATAAATTAGTTGTGTGACTGTGGACAAGTCACTTAACCTCTGTTTGATACTGTTTCATCAACTATAAAATGGAAAAAAATAATAACATCTTCCTCCAAGTGTTGTTGTGCTCAAATGAAATATAATTGTAAAGCCCTTAGCACAGTGCCTACATAATTGGTGCTCAAATAAACATTCTCTTCCTTTCCCTTATTGTTCTCCTTCAGTAGCACTTAGTAGCTGTATGGATAAGACTCACCATATAAATGATATAACCATTTCTTTTTTTTTCCTCCACAGTGTCCAAGGCACAAGTGGCATAAATTGTATATAGATATGTCTGTGACCCACCCTGGAAGTCTCCTGTTTAAGCGATGTTGAAAGACTGACTTTAGAGTTGCCTTTCATATATATGGGCATACCAACTCCTGAACCTGTTTACCTTTGCTCATTATAGTCCATTGGACTAAATCCTATTTGGAGGAAACTTGGGGGAGAAGAAGGGACTGAGTATCATGGGGGATTGAAAAGAGGTCCACTCATTATGAGGAAGAAGGAAAGAAAGAAAATGATGAGAAAGGAGAGAATGGAAAAGAAAGAAATGAGAGAAGGAGAGAGAGAGAAAGGGGAAGGGAGAGAGAGGGAGAGAGAGAGAGAGAGAGAGAGAGAGAGAGAGACTGAATCTTTAAAAGCACTAGAGAGCTATGACTGCAAGATGAAAGTATATACACAGAAGTATTTTATATATATATATATATATATACAGAATAAAATGAATGGAGAGAAGAGGAAAGCTAAGAAAGGAATCAAAATTGACAAAAGTCTCAGAAAAATAGAGTTCAAAGGAAAAATTTTTTAGTTTCACAAATATAACTACACTATAAGAATATGTTCTTTATGTTCAATGGTCATTTTGCTTATTGTTGAGGTAAAATGAGAGCTATCTGATTGTGAATTCATGTATGCATGCTATTGAGTGGGTACACACACACACACACACACACACACACACACACACACATATATATATATGTATATGAATATATCTTTTTCAGGATATATGCTTTGGGTTCCAAAGTGATTTCTGCCTTGATCCTGACACTGACCAGATCTGCCATTTCAAGTTTCCTGTTTCCACTGGGCAATGACTTGCTGCCACTTTGGGGTCAGAGAGAGTCTGGGCAGTGTTAGCCCACCAATGTAGCCTGAGTGACTTCTTGTGCTGCCTTCCCCCCACCCCTTTACAAATAGTAAATCCAGCCCTTGTGAGTGATTATTGCCCTCTGACAAAAGCTTGATGAAGTGGTTGAGGATTTCCGTAAGTTGGAAATTATCTTTACATTGGCCCACGGTAAGTTTTCTGACAATTGCTGTTAATCTTTAGTCTGGGGGAACCAGCTCTTTCCTCACCATATGGACTCTCTCAGATTTATCTGCTGCCTCTCGTCCTTCATGGGACACAAGGCGCATTCCAGTGAGTGATGGATCATCTCCTGAGATGTCACAGCAAGTGTGTCGGCAAAAGCTCAGTTGCCAGAGTCCTAGGGAGCATCTCTTCAATTTATTTACCTGTAGCTCAGCAAAGAAAGGAAGAACTAGGGGGAAAAATGAATGGATGACTTTTTTGGAGGAGCAATTCTCTTTCTCATTATGAAGGAAAATAGTTATATTGATTTAGATAATAAGGTATCATTATGTGACCCTCATTATTTTAAGTAACATCACAATAGGACATCAAATCCTTATATAAAAGGGCTTATTTCTCAGAATTATATATCTGGAATTATTAAAAAAAATCCCAAAAGACAAAAACTTTTGTGCTCACTCAGTCTAGCCCCTTCCCCTTACTGAGGAGATAACTAAGATCAAGAAAAATTAAGGGACTCACCCAAGGTTATTCAGGTAGTAAGAAATCCTGGATTTGAACCCTTGATCCCTGATCAGTTCAGTGCCTTTTCTACTGAGAAATAATCTGAGCTCTTGTTAACTGCTTATTGAATGATTTGTATTGACTATAGGATTGTCTCTCTGGAGCTATACAGGAAATAGGGAATATCCAAATATTGTTTCATGAGTCAATAAGAGATGAAGTCTACCCTACCATTCCCTGTCAATTAATTGAAAAATGAAGACTTTTTATATTTCTTTTTATCTCATCAAAGAGTATCTTTAAAATTTTTTGAAACAAAAATCAATCAATAAACACTATTTGTTGAACACCTGCTACAAGCTAAACTCTCTTACCTTACTTTTATATCCCTTATGAGGAACCAAAAGAAGAATAGTCTCTGTCCTGAAAGAGTTCTCAATATGAGAGAAGAGAGAAGAAATCAACATACAAAAAGGAACTAACAATATATTGTAAAACATGATAATACCAAATAAGTCCCAGAGCAACCAAATCATTCTTCACATTCCATCCAGATGTTTATCCCAGCCATCTTGTCAGTACCGTCATCATCTCTTTTGCACCTCTTTCTCTGGAAGCCATAATTATATCAATCCTGTCACTGTTTCTAGAGAGTCAGTTGACTCCATCATGGCTATATTTACCAAGTCTCTGTGACTTCCCAAACCAAAAACCCTCTCCCTTGTCATCACTTACCTATATATACTATCTTCTCCTATTAAAGTGTAACCCCCTTGAAGTAAGAACTAGCACACTTTTAGATTTGTATCTCCAATATTTAGTACAAAATAAATATATATAATAAATCCTTTTCATTCATTCATTCAAGTTAGTGGTAAAGATGAGTAAAGTTTATAGATATTCAGAGGAGGAAGAGGGGATCATTCTATACCAGAAGTTAAGAAGAATTTATTAAGTACATACTGTATAATACTAGAAGTTGGGTATACACAGACAAAAACAATATAGAATGTGCCCTCAAGGAGCTTACATTCTATTGGTAGGGCACAATATGTATGCAGCCAATGTAAAACATTGCAAAGTAAATACAAACCTCACATCCCACGTGGGGTGGGGGGTGGGGGAAAGCACATTCCATGCAGCCTGTGAAAAGGTATAGACATAGGAGCTATAATATATGTAAGGGGACTAACAGGGTCAGTTTGGCTGCATTCTGGAGTGTGCAAAGCAGAAGAATGTATAGTAAGAGTTCAGGAAAGCACAATAGAGATGGAAACTGAAGAACAAATAAGATTTGAATAGGTGGAGAGATTGGGGAAGGCATTACATATGGCACAACAGTGTGAGCAAAAGAATGAAATAATTCTTTGGAATCCCCTCTGTGCTTACCTGGCATGACTTTTGTGAAGGGCAAATGAGGCAATGGATGCAAAAGTATTTTGAGAAATGTTTTTTTTGGAGATTCTTATTTAAGCATAGACTGATTCAGTCTAGTAAGTGTATCTTGCAGCCCCTGAATATTTATAGACATCATTAATATCAAATAATCAGCCCCTGTCTAGATTTTTTCCAGTTAGGATTTTTTGGTGGAGCTGGTCAGATCCAAACTAACTTTTTAAAACTGGAAAAAAAATAAAAAAAAACTGGAAGAAACTCAAGATTTGGAACCATTTGATGGTTAGTTTTCTGCACCTATCTTAAGTTCCTTTTCTGTCTTTCCTCTGAGTACTCTTCTCTCCTCCCTTTGACTCCCACAACCCCCCAACATACACAAGACCTCCATCTCTGAAAGTTTCCAAAGAACAGATTTGTCAAAGCAGTTTGCTCCATCTAGTGGAAGGAGTCCTGGACCAAGATTAAGGAGACAATCAGTCAAGATCCCACTCCCCCTCCCTGAAGATGAAATCTGGAACATGTGACCGTGTCACTTGTTTTTAAAATGATGAGAATAGTTCATATTCTCCTTAACTGGGAGAGGGAGTGGGAAGAAGAAAAGATGTTTCACTATTCTGCTCATCTAATAGCCACTCCATAAGAATAAATCAGACACTTTTAGGAACCTTCTTGAGACCCTTTGGATGCTGAGAACATATTTTAGCATGAACAGAAGCTATCATAATTCCCCTTAAACTTTTTTCCCTTATGGGCTCAGAGTTGCCTGTACCCTGGGATCAGGTCCTAACCAAACAGAAAGTACTTAAATGTCTGGAAGAGTCAGGACAGAACTTTGTGTAAGGACTAGATAGACCCTGTTCTCATGATCTAGATCTCTGACATTATGTCAAAATGGAAAGAGCATTGGACTGAGGGTCAAAGGTCTTGGGTTTGAATTCTGAAGCTCTCTCTGGGTTTCAGTTTAATCATTTGCAAAATAAGGGCATTGTATTACATTATTTCTGATCCAAACTCTAAGATCCAAATCTAAGATACTTCATAGACTCTACGGTTCAGCAAACTAATCTTGATAAACCTCACATGTCCCATATTCAAGCCTTTATTCAGTCTCTCTCCTATATCTGGAAGATAATTTCTCCTTACCTCTGCTTCTAAGAATCCCTAGCTTATTCAGTTTGACAGTCATTTATTAGGTTTTTCTTCATCACCCCCAATGTTTTATCTCCAAATTAATTTGTATTTACTGTGTATATGTATATGTATATGTACATATATATGTATATAAATATTAACATATATGAGTTTATGTTGGAATGTAAACTGGTGGAATAAAAACTCCACGAAGGCAGGAACTAATTCATTTTTGTGATTGTGTATAGACAGTTCGACACATAATAAATGTTTGTTGATTGATTTTGCCTATGATTGGTTCTTATTTCTAACAACTTTAGCTCTTTATGACAAAGTTATTTCACTCTTAATGCATTGCTCTGTCATTTTTTTAACCTCATAGTGATGATTGCTACTAGAGAGAAGATAGTCTCCTGGTAAATGATTGCAACAAAAAAAAAATGACTTAGGAACATAATCACAATAATAGCTATCTTTTATCTGTGCATAGCACATTAGAATTTAAAAATACTCCCTCATACATTATTGAACTAGGTGGTTATTAAACTTATATCTAACTTCAAATTATTTGATTTTGTGATCTAATTTGCTCCTATAATATTTTCTTTAGGACATTTCCCAACTTGACATTTAAAGTTTGCAATTTGGTAATTGCTAGCTGGATTCAAGACACTCTTTGGTTCCATATTCCTAATCTGCTTGAAGGTCCCCATGAGTACACATTTTAAATAGTCAGTTAGTAGACACAATTAGCCAAAGAGCAAAGGCATTTACTAAGATTACTTTATTAAGAATAATAGCATCAAAATGTACCCCATAAACCTGGAGTGGCCTCTTTTACTACTATGTACAGTTTTAATGGGAAGAGTAGGCATTCATTTAAAATACATTGGTAGTTGAAAGCAACATAACCAAGATTTAAAATCAATGTAACCATGGTAAGAAGGAATGTTGAAAGAAATTTTCACAGATGGTTGGTTCTGGTTCTTGTCCTTTGTTATCAAAGAATACCAAAATGGCATCACTACGTTTGAGACAAATTACAGTGTGTCTGACTGTGGCTGATCAGACCAATACAAGCTTGGAATGCTCTACCACAGGTTGGGCACAAATAGTCCATGTGAACACCTGGGGTGGGAACTCTAAACTTTCATCTGTCATGTTTCCTTTGAGTTGCTTTAATTCTTTCTTCCTCATAGAGTGCAACCCCCTCACTGATAAGGGTACACCATACTGGTGGTCCTGTGCCACTGTCTCCCATGCTGCACTATCAGTTCTAAAGTTCTTTATTGAGACCTTCAGGGTGTCTTGGTATCACTTATTCTGAGGCTGTTGCAAACACTTGCCCTGTATGAGTTCTCCATAAAATAGTTTTTTGGGCAAATGTATGTCTGGCATTCTAACAACGTGCCTAACCCATCATAGCTGCACTCTCTGTAGTAAAATTGGAATGCTAGGCAGTTTAGCTCAAGAAAGGACCTCAATATCTGGTATCTTCTCCTGCCAGGTGATCTTCAGAATCTCCCTAAGACAATTTAAATGGAAGTGATTCAGTTTCCTGACAGGGCAATGGTAGACTGTCCAGGTTTCACAGGCAAACAGCAATGAGGTCAGTACAACAACTCTATAGACCTTCAATTTGATAGTCTCTTCTCTCCCACACTTTCTTTTCAGAGCCTCACAAATACTGAGCTAGCTCTGGCAATGTGGGTGTCAATCTCATTATCAATGTATACCTCCCTGGAAAGGACACTGCCAAGGTAAGTGAGCTTGTCCACAGTATTCAAAACTTCTCCAATTGCTGTAATTGATGGTTCCACATATGGATGGGTGTGGTGCTGGCTGATGAGCACCTGGATTTTCTTGGTACTAATTTTTACAGCTAGTGTTTCTGATAAAGGATTCATTTCTAAAATATATAGAAAACTGAATCAAATTTATAAGAATACAAGTAATTCCCAAATGGATAAATGGTCAAAGGATATGAACAGACAATTCTCAGATGAAGTAATTAAAACTATCTATAGTCATATGCAAAAATGCTCTAAATCATTATTGATTAAAGAAATGTAAATTAAAACAACTCTGAGGTACCATCACTCCCTTAGCATATTGACTAAAATGACAATAAAGGAAGATGATCAATGGTGGAGGGAATTTAGGAAAACTTGAACACTAATGTATTGTTGGTGGAGCTGTGAACAAATCCAGTCATTCTGGAGAGTAATTTGGAACTATGCCCAAAGGACAGTAAAACTGTGTATATCCTTTGATCTAGCAATACCACTTCTAGGCCTGTATTCTAAAGAGATCATTAAAAAAGGGAAAAAGATCTACATGTTCAAAAATATTTACAGCAGTTCATTTTTGTACTGGCAAAAAAATTAGAAATTGAGATTGTCCATCAATTAGGAAATAACTGAATAAATTATGATATATGAATGTGATGGAGTATTATTGTTTTATAAGAAATCATGAGAAAAGGGGCTTCAGAAAAGCCTGGAAATACTTTCAAGAAATAAAGAAGAATGAGGAGAACATCATACATATTAATAGCAACATTGCACGATGATCAACTTTGATGGACTTAGCTCTTTCTAACAGTTTAGTGATCAAGGACAATTCTAAAAGACTTGTGATGGAAAATTCCATCCATATCCAGAGAAAAACTGTGGAGTTTGAATGTAGACCAAAGCATATGATTTAATTAAAGTTTCTTTTATGTTTTTTCTTTCTCATGTTTTTTTCCCTTTAGTTCTGATTCTTTTTTCACAATATGACTATTATGGAAATATGTTCAATATTATTGTTCATGTATAATCTATAACAGATTACTTGATGTTGAGGGGAGGGAGAAGGGAAGGGAAGGAGGTAGAAAAATGTGGAACTCAAAAGCCTTACAAAAAGATTAAAGTTTGAAATCTTTTCATGTAATGAAAAAAGTTAAATTAAATTGGAAAATTAGTAGTGAGATGCACATGTAGGGAACATATGTTGCCATAGTAGCTCATGTCTCAGGCGCTACATGAACTCAATGTCCTGTCTTTTCTTGAGGGAACTTTTCCTTTGTTGGATGGGTCACTCAGCTGTACTTGATGGGATTACTGCTTCCCAAAGTTTCATTTCCAACTGCCAGGGCTAATTCTCTTTTGAATGCATAGCTAGTTCTCTTCTCTGATGCCAGTGGTTATACTCCTTAGGCACCTCCACTGACTGCCTCTACATTACTTCCTTATGATGTCCTTTTGATTATTCCTTGACTTACACTGGGCAATCCAAAATATCATGGTTAAGGATGGGAAGAGGGAGAAATCCCTTTCTTTCTATTGCCTCCTGATGAAGACATGAGGAAAAAGGTGGATTTTTCTCCTTATCTGGCTCTCTAGACTTCCAGAAGTCAAACTCTTTGGAGCTGCTTTTTGCTTCATATTTTCATATTTCTCAGACTGGTAAACTAAATTGTAAAAGATTACCTAGACAAGATAAGCAGGTGGTTCAAAGGATAGAACCCTAGGTCTGGATCCTGGAAGACCTGAATTCAAATTCTGCTTCCTATACCTCCTGGTTGTATGACCTACATCAAGTCATGTAGCATCCATTTTATTCAGTTCCCTCAACTATAAAGTGGATATAATAACATCTAACCCCAGGTTTGTTGTAAGCATGAAATGAGATAATTTTTATAATGTGTTTAGCATGGTAGCTCAATGAAACTATGAGCTATGCCATACAGGATTACCCAAGATGACCAGTGTAGTGACAAAAGTGATCCATTGGAGAAGGAAAAGGTAAACAACTATAGTATCTTTGCCAAGAAAATCACATGGACAGTATCATAATGATAATAGATTTGACATTGGAAGATGAGCCCTTCAGGCCAGAAGGCATCCAGCTCACTACTGGGGAAGAGCAGAGAGTAACTACAAGAAGCTCTGGAAAGAATGAAGCCAAAAAGAAACCTAGCTAAGAAAGGCAAAAAAGAAAAGTCTGTTGCTAAAAAGATCAATATTGTATAGGAACCTGGAATGTAAGATCTATGGACCAATGCAAGTAGGATGTAGTCAAAGAGGAGAAGGACAATTTAAACATCAACATCTTGGATGTCATTGAATTTAAATGGGAATAGATGAATTTAACTCAGGTGATCATTACATAGACTACTATGTGTAAAAATTCCTTAGAAAAAATGGAGCACCCTCAGTCTGTAAAAGGGTAAGAAAAGCAGTACTGGATATAATTTCAAAAATGACAGAATGACATCTATTCTATCCAAGACAAATCATTCAATGTCATAGTAATACAAATTTATGCTCTATCCACTGATGCTAAAGAGATCAAAGTTGCTCAGTTCTCTGAAGATCTAAACATCTTCAAGAAATAACAAACATACACACACACACACAAACACACAAGATGCCACATGCATCATAAAGGATTGGAATACTAAAGTAGGAAATCAAAAGATAATTAGAATAACAAACAAGTTTGGTATTGGAGCATAAAGTGAAATCAAGACAGATACTAATAGAGTTCTATCAAGATAACTGGTCATAGCAAATACTCTTTTTTAATAACTCAAAAGGCGACTCTATACAAGGTCATCACCAGATGGTCAGCATTGAAATCAATCAGATTGCATACTTGGCAGCAAAAAATGGAGAAATTTCATACAGTCAGTTAAAATAAGACCTGAAACTGACTGGGGCTAAGATCATGAGTTTCTGATTGTAAAATTTAGATTTAAATTGAAGAAAGTAAAGGAAACTTATATAGGTATGACCTAAATAATATCTCATATGAATATGGAGTGGAAGATGAATAAATTTAAGGGATTAGATCTGGTAGACAGAGTACCTGAAGAACTACAGATATAGGTTTGTAATATTGTACAGGAAGTAGCAACAAAAACCATTCCAAAGGAAAAAGAGCAAGAAAGCAAAATGGCTATCTGATGAGGCTTAACAAATAACTGAGGAAAGAAGGAAAACAAAAGGGAAAGATATACACAACTGAATGCAGAATTCCAGAGAATAGCAAGGAGAGATAAGAGGGACTTCTTAAATGAGCATTGTGAAGAATAGAAGAAAAGAACTGGTTGGGAAAAACAAGAGATCGCTTCAAGAAAATTAGAGATATAAAAGGAATGTTTCATTAAAAATGGGCATAATTAAAGACAAAATGGTAGAGATTTAACAGAAGTAGAAGATTAAAAAGAGGGGGCAAAAATACAAAGAATTATACTAGAAAGATCAATTATCAATTAATATAATTGATAACCATGATAGTGTAGTTACTTAACTAAAACCACACATCCTGGAGAATGAAGTCAATTGAAATTTAGGAAAAATTGCTAACAATAATGCTAGTAGAAATGATTTAATTCCAGCTGAACTATTTAAAATTCTAAAAGCTGCTGCATTTAAAGTACTGCACTTAATAAGCCAACAAATTTGAAAAAACTTTGGATATTGGATTGAAAATAGATCAGTTTATGACCCAATCCTAAAGAATGGAAATGCCAAGGAATATTCAACTATACTATTTCATTTCACAAGCAAGCAAGATTATATTTAAGATTCTGCAAGCTTGGCTTCAGCAATATGTAAGCTATGAATTCCTAGAAGAGTAGAATGGTCTTTGAAGAGGCAAAGGAACTAGAGACCAAATTGCCAACGTTTGCTGGATTTTGAAGAAAACATAAGAATTCCTGAAAAAAATCTACTGCTTCATTAACTATACTAAAGCCTTTGATTGTATAGGTCACAACAAAAAAAAATGACGCAAAGATTTGGGAGTATCAAATCATCTTGTCTCTTTAGGAGCCTGTGTATATACCCAAAAAAAAAAGCACCATGGAAAAATTTAAGATCAGAAAATCTTAAGATTAGAAAAGGAGTAAGTCAAAGCAAGAGTCACCTTATTTATATAGCTTACATGCAGAGTGCTGTTGTTGTTCCAGTCACGTCCAACTCTTTGTGATCCCATTTGGGATTTTCTTGGCAAAGATACTGGAGTTATTTGCTACTTCCTTCATCCTACAGTTGAAGAATGGAGACAAAAAGTGTTAAATGACTTGCCCAGGGTCACACAGCTAGTAAGTATCTGGGATGAATTTGAACTCACATCTTGACTCTAGGCTGGCACTCTATCTACAGTAACATCCAGCTCCCCTCTATGCAAAATACATCACTCAAAATACCAGGCTAGATGAATCAAAAACTGGAATTAAGGTTGCTAGGAGAAATAAAAATCTCAGATATTCAGATAATAACATTCTGAGTTGAAGTAGAATTAAAAATCCTCTTGATAAGCATAAAAGAGGAGAGGGCAAAAGCTGGCTTGAAGTTTAACATTAAAAAATTTCTAAAATATTGACAACTAGTTCCATTTCATCTAGGCAAATAGAGGGAGAAGAAATAAAAGTGGTGTCAGTTTTTATATTTTTGGGCTCAAAGATCAGTGTAGATGGCCACTGAAGCCATGATATTAAAAGATACTTGCTCCACGAAAGAAGCAAATCTGGACACTAAAAAGTAGAACCATCACCTTGCTGACAAAAGTTCATTTAGTCAACACTGGTTTTTCCAGTATTAATGTATGGCTGTGAAAGTTGGACTATAGAGAATCAATATTTTCAAACTGTAGTATGGAGAAGGCTTTTGAGAGTCCCTTGAACAATGAGGAGCTCAAATCAGTCAATACTTAATAAATTAATTCAGACTACCTATTAAAACAAATACTAAAACTAAAGCTTAAATACTTTGACTACATAAGAGAAAGCAGGATTCATGAGTTTCATAGTAATGGCTAGACTTTGTTTTGGAAACATTAATAGATGATTGATTGCTCTAGTGCCCATCTCTACTGTAAGTTGTATTTTTTTTTTTTTGCTGTTAAAAAACTGAGAGACAGTTGAGCAATTTTTTAAAATTGGCTCTCAGAGTGAACTAAAATTATCTGCTTTTGCCAAGAGAGAATATCTATGAGGCTTTTTTATGTAAAGAGCTTTAAATTGTGCCTGGGAGTTGGGGGGAGGAAGGAGCATCAGGGAAAGAGAATAACTGAATTTTGTAACAAATTGGTTCCTGGCTAAATAGGGTCCCATGTCCCATGGACCAGATCTGCATTTGAAGAGACAATCTCATCAACATGGCACTGGTAGTCAATCAATCAAACAAGGATTTATTAAATATTTTCTGTGTACTGGGCCTTGTAGAAAGAAAGACAAAAAGAAGAGGACTCTATTCTCAAAAAGTTTATATTCTTTCTGGAAAGATACCAAGTACATAAATATATATACAAAACATAAATACAAGCGAATGTTTTGGGAGATGGCATTCACATTAACAGCTATATACAAAACAGATTCAAGTCAAATACAAGGTAACCTTGATGAGTGGTAGGGAGAAAAGCACTAGCCCCTGGGAGAATCAGAAAAGACCTTGAGGAGAAGATAGCACTTGGCCTGTACTTTAAAGGGAACAGGGCATTTGGGGAGGAAGAGATAGGGAAGAAGTATATTTCAGGTGTGGGGGACAACCCCTTCAAAAGCAGAGAGATGAGAGATGAAATGTCATCAAGAAGGACCATTTGGCTCAGCCACAGAGTATGTCAAGGGAAGTAATGTTTAATAAGGTTGTAAAGGTAGATTGGAGCCAGGTTGTGAAGGGCTTTAAATGTCAGAGGTATTTATATTTGATCCAAGAGGTAAGAAGAAGTTTATTGAATAGGGGAGTGACATAGTAAGACATGTGTTTTAGAAAAATCACTTTGACTGCTGTGTAGAAAATGGATTAGAGTGGGGAGAGACTCAAGATAGGGAGACCAATAATGAAGCTTTTGCAATTAAAAAAAAAGAAACTACTGCCATAATCCAAGAGGGAGGTGATGAGAGTTTAAATGAGGGTGGTGGCTACAGAGGAAAAGTGAGAAGCACATAGCCAATATTTGACACATAGTAGATGCTTAATTTTGTTGAATGACCGGATGGTTGGCAGATTTTAGAGATCTGGAGGTAGAATTGACAAAACAGCAACCAATTTGATATAAGGAAACATGGGGATATATAGGGTAAGGGAAAGTGAAAAGTTGAAGATGATTCTGAGGCTATAAATAAGAGCTAATGGAAAGATGGTGGGAAAAGTAAGAAGAGGGGTGGGTTTGAGTGGGAATGAGGCCTCATTTTATTTTAGCCATCTCAAATTTGAGAAGTCATTTGGATAGATATGTATATATGCGTATACATGTGTGTATATATACATATACAAAGGGCAGCTAGGTAGCACAGTGGATAGAGCACTGACCCTGGAGACAAGAGACTTGGGTTCAAATCCAGTTTCAGACAGTTGACACTTCCTAGTTGTGTGACCTTGGGCAAGTCACTTATTCCTGATTGCCCGGCATCCAGGGCCGTCTCCAGTCATTCTGATTCATATCTGGCCACTGGACCCAGATGGTTCGGGAGAAGAAAGTGAGGCTTTTAAAGACTTAGCACAGCTTCCCCTCAAATCCAATTCATGTTTTTGTAATGGCATCATCTCCCTGATGACATGTCTTCTTCGAGAATGAAGGACAAAGAACAATATACACATACATCCATGCACACATTCATCCATCCATACATATAGTTTGAAATGTTGAATAGGCAATAAGTGATAGATATGGAACTGGCCTTAGAGACCATCTAATCTAGGCTTCTAATTTTACAGATATAAACTTGACTCTTATCTATGAGGTAGATTTGTAGAAAGGAATCAAATTCATAGTAATTCTAGAATTAGAATGGCATTATGAAATGACTCATGCTGATGACCCTAGCTAGAAAGCAGAACTTTCACAAGGAACTGAGGATTGAGTTCCCAGCCCTGCACTAGGAAAGATTTAACTCTTCTTCATGTCTTCCATGATGCTCTCATGCTACAAACAAAGGGACTCCAGGAAACATAAGGACAGAGTCAGCCACAGATGTTTTTGAATCAAGGAAATTATTATTTAAGAATTAAAGAAATAAATTAAGAAAGACACAACTGGAATTAAACCCAGGGCAGGGAAAGGGTCATTTACATTGTTCCTTTCTAGTGGACTTGTTTTTTCTATTGGTTATGGGTCAAACATTCATGGTAAAACTCATATAATCACACTCTCACTCAATGCCAGCTTGTCCAAATGGAGAGACAGAAAAAGGTAAAAGTCTTTTCTCATAGTCTTAGAAGAGACTACAGATGTTGCTGGTACCAGGCTGTCCTAGAAGTATTGTTGCCATAGAATGAATACCACCTCTCCTTTCTTCTTCTTATTACTCTCTTTTCCAACTGGGAATCTCTTCAAGGAATCCTTTGTGAAGTGCTTGAGCTGGTCTATAAAAATATTGATATATTTTACTTTTATATTAACTTTATTTCTAAATATTTCTTTTCCCTTTCCTTCCCCATAGAATCATCTCATTACAAAATTAAAAAAAGAGAATTTGTGAAAAAAAGTTGTTCAATAAAAATAACTAGCATTAGTACATCAACTGAGTCTCACATGTTATATAATTTCATCCCCAAAGTTTTTTACCTCTGCAGGAAAAAGGAGAGAGGTACATTTCTTTATGTCTTCTTTAGGAATACACAAGGTCATCATAATTAAAGAGAGGTAAATTTCCATTTTGGACAGTAGTAATCGAGCATATTGCTTTCTGTATTTTGCTTTTTCACGTTGCATCAGTTCATATGTCTTGCCATTTTTTGAATTCATCATATTAATCATTATTTATGACAGTAATATTCCATTACATTTCTTTATCACAATTTAGTTATAGGATTTCAATCAATGAATTAATAAGCATTTGCTAAGTGCTTATTTTTTTGCCAGGAATGCCATATTCTGGGGATATACAAAAAAGATTTAATTCATAGCTTACCCTCAAGGAACTTATATTCTAATAGGGGAAAACAACACATTGGGGAGTGGTGGTCAGATAAGGTAGGAAATTTTAGTCTGGAGAATCACAGGAACAATGAATCAATATATGTGACAATCTATTGATACATCCTTTCTAGAAAAGTGGTATTGATTTGATTGTTGTCTTCAGAGCAAGAGACAGAAGGAGGCAAAGGGAGTGTATCCATAGACAGATGGTGAGATGACCCAGGTGGTTGACTGAATAGAATTGAAGGTAAATCTTTCTCTGAGGTCTGGTTCTACTTAAATAAATGGCTAGTTAGTACTCAGTTACTAACTAAAAGACTGGATCTTGGAGTTGATGTTCCAAAAAAGGAGTGTATAATTTTCCCAAAGTTTTCTTTGGAGTATTTGTTTAGCAATGGAAATCTCTAGGTTAAGGGATTTTGGAGATCCAGAATGCAAAGTTTAGGGGTGGTATCAAAGGTTCTGGTGTATGTAGGAAGAAAGTGACCAAATCTAGACTTCTGTTTCTTGTCACAATCAATGACAAAACCCAGGATTCTTAAATTTTTTTTAAAATAAGAGAAATGAAAAACAAAACAACCCTGAAGTTTTACGTCACACTAAACAAATCCGAAAACTTACCAATTTGTTAAAAGATGCAAACAAATGGAAATAGTACTGGAAGAACTGTAGAAGACAGATACACTAATGCATTGCCAGTGGAACTGTGATTTGTTCAACCATTCCGGAAAGCAATTTGGAATTATGCTAAGAAAGTGACAAAAATGTCCATGCCTTTTCGCTCTGAAATTCCAATGCTGTGCTTATATCCCCAAAAGTTAATGGTATAAAGAAAACTCCAATATATCTAGCAAATTAGTTTTAGAGGTACTTTTAAAGAATATTTGCTTAGTATTTTATTTTTCCTCAGTTACATGAAAAAAAATTAGCATTCATTAAAAAAGTTTTGAGTCCCAAATTCTTACCTTTCCTCCTTCCTCAACGTCCTCATTAAGAAAGTGAGCAATTCCATGTAGGTTAGACATGTATAGTTAAACAAACATTTCCATGATAGTCTTGTTATGAAAGAAAACATAGATTAAAAACAAAAATATCAGGCAAAAAAAGTTAAAACAAAGTAGGTTTCATTCTATATTCAGACACAACATTTCTTGCTTTGAGGATAGATAGCATCTTTCATCATAAGTCCTTGGATCATTGCATTGCTGAGAAAAGCTAACTCGTTCACAATATTGCTGTTATGTTGCTTACAGTACATTTCACTTTGCATCGACTCATGTAAATCTTTCCAGATTTTTCTGAGAGATTTTGCTCATAATTTCTTATAGCAGAAGAGCATTCCATCATTATTGCACACATAGAAGTACTTTTGGAACTCATAAATAATCTGAGACAAAGTAGATTCTCATAGATTGGGATATGGGGGTTAAATTTATTGTGGTACATAAATGCATTAAAACATTTCTATTCTGTGAAAAACAATGAGAATGATAAATGCAGAAAAGCAATTAATCAACATTTATTTAGTTTCTACTGTGTACTCAGGTTACAAAAAGAAGCAAAAGAAGTCCCCTCTCCTCAAGAAATCTTAATCTAATGGGACAGACAACAAACAAACAAATATATACAGACAAGTTATATACAGGATAAATAGAATATAATTAACAATGGAAAGGCATTGGAATCGAAAGGTCGAAAGGTCGGGGAAGACTTCCTGTAGAAGATAATATTTTAGTTGGAACTTAAAGAAAACCAGGGAATTAAGTAGACAGAGATAAGGAGGGAGAATATGCCAGGTATGTGGGACAGCCAGAGAAAATGCCCAGAACTGGGAAATGGGAATAGCTAGAAGGAGATAAGTATCACTAGATTGAAGAGTATGTATAGTAGAATAAAATGTAAGAAGACTGAAAGGATAGGAGGAGACATATGAGTAAATGGAGGCTGAAGTAAGCAGAAGCAGGAAAACAGTTCATCTTGGATGTACTCTCTGAATGTTAACAGAAAGAACAATGGCAAAAGAATTGAAATTGATTACCAGGAGATTATAGTGACCAGATTTTGTCCCAAAGAAAAGATACAATGACATACTACCTCTGCCTTCCTTTCAGAGTGGGGAGATTGGACTGGCCAAGGGGAGTCCAGCCTCTGGATCATGTATAATATTCTCTGACTACTGCATATCCAGGTAGAGGCTTCTGAGTTTGCTTTCAGAAATATGTAATGGTAGGTAATGGAGGACCTTTCCGCCATTTCCAGGTATGCACAGACATTCCTACTTTGGCTCTTTGATCAGCTGTGGAGCTGAATTAAGTATATACACAAAAGACTCCAAGGAGGAACTCAGCCTCTTTCTTAGCTTGATGTTGTTTGGATAAGGGAAACAAACTGCAGTGAAAATCCAGGTTGTGGAGAAATCTTAGATGCTCTCTCTCCCGTGATCACCATGAAGTTATGAATGTTTGGTACTATTGTTTTTCTGTCTTTGTGGTGCTTCATTCTTTTCTTCTCTTAGGTGAATAATTATAGGAGAATAAATATAGGAGGTTAGGCTAAATTCTTGTGAGCCTCAAAAGATCTGAAGATCCACAGAGGTTCAAGGACTGGAATCTGTAATGTTTTCCTCTAGTCAGGATTATTGAGGATCCAGTTCTTGGGAATGACTTGCTTAAGCAGAGGACAGATGCAACAGCCAAAATACTGTGTTTTTCAAGAAAATCAGTGATTTATTCATCAACCATGCTTTACTTACAATTGAATTTGTTAAGAGGAATGCTTTGTAGTTACCATTTAAGTTTGAACCCATTCTGCCCAGTGACTGAGGTGATATAGGAGAGTGACCTTCAATTGAAACAGATGCTTTTAAATTACAGTTCTTTTTTTAATTGAAATTTTATTTTATTTTTCCAGTTACATGCAATGATAGTTTTTCAACAATCATCCATATTGAAAATTTATGAGTTCCACATTTTTCTACCACCTTCCCTTCCCTCCCCCTCTCAATGGCAGTGAATAGTCTGGTAAAAATTATACATGTACATTCATGTTTAACATATTTACATATTAGTCATGTTGTGAAAGAGGAGTTAGAACAAAAGGGAAAGAAAAAACCATGAGAAAGAAAGTTAAAGCACAAAAGATAGTATACTTACCTCTTTATTCAGACTGTAAGTTTTTCCTCTGGATGTGGATGGCATTAGCCATAGCAGGTCTCCCAGAGTGATCTTGATCTCTGAACTGCTAAGAGGAACTGCATCCATCATAGTTGATCATCTTACAATATTGTTGCTCATGTGTTTAAAGTTCCTTTGGATCTGCTAACTTCACTCAGCATCAGTTCTTGAAAGCCTTTCCATGTTTCTCTAAAGTCCAACTGCTCATGATTTCATATAGAACAATAGTACTCTATAACATTCATATAACTATAACTTGTTTAGCTATTCAACAATGGATAGGCATCCTCTCAATTTCCATAAATCCTGTTTTTGCTATAGTTTCTCAGTAATTATCCTTCTAAAAAATCAATTGCTATCAGTTGGTTATCAATGATATTGGTTATATAACATTGGAATACATTAATCAGTGGTCAGATAATACTAGAGAGGAATGATCTATTGTTGTTGTTGAAGGAATGTATTGGATAGAGGTTCAACAGTGATAACATTAAAAGAAACCCACCACTCCTGAGTGAAGTCTAAGAACACTGAGGAGAGATGGATCAGTGGACTTGCTCTAGGAACTCAGACTTCTGACTTCTGTCAGTGTGAGTGTAATTGGCAGAAAGTACCCCAAGATTCTGTATACTATTACTAAGAGTAATGTCAGGTTTTTTTTTTTTTTTGATGTGTTGATTCGTTTTATTGAACTCACTTTTTCTGTTTTATTTCTTTATTATGGGAAATACTTGTTTAGGAGGGGGAGGAAGAAAATGCAGGTCATGAAAAATCAATGGATATTAATATAAATAAATTTACTTATAAATAAATAAAATATAAAATTAAAAATTTATCAAATTAAAAATAGAAAATTAGGTCCCTCTCTTCTTATTGACTCAGAAAACTGCCTGAAACTTGCACCATTTTCCTTATTAATTTGGTCTAGGATTTGGGATCAGTCACTGAGAATGAGAAGGATCTCTTCTCTTATTGAAATAATGAACTAGAGACAGAAAAGTTTTGGAGCCATATAGTCATAATTTGGCATTAGAAAGTGTGATGTAGAGAAACTCTCAAGCCAGCAACTTAAGGTCTAATCCTAGATTTGCCATTTGCTAGTTATGTTCACAGATAAGGCATTATGACTTTTTAAAGGGCTTCAGTTTCCTTATTGGCAAATAAGGTGGTTTGACCATATTGCTAAAGTTCTCACCAACTCACCATAGTACTACAAATTTTTACCCACCATTCTAATATCAAGATAAATTTAATTAGACTTGTCAAGTGGCTTTGAATTGACATATATAAGTCATGTGAAGAATGACATAGCAACTATTGCCTCAGTGTTACTCTTCTGCAGAGTCATCTCCTCTCACTATGAGCCCCACCTTTATTTTAAAAATTAAAGGAAAATGAATTCCCTTTGCAACAACAACAACAAAAATCAATTCTTGGGAAAGAAAGATAGGAGCAGGAGAATGAAGGAATGTTGATGATATTTGGAGCTAGTTATGTATTTTAATGCACTATTTCCCTGGGACTTGGAATGAAATTTTTAACAGTTAGGAAGCTAAGCAAAGAAGGCATCTCTGCTGTGGACTCTCTAAAGGGTATTCTAACTAAATTGCCCAAATAAATATGTATCTTCCTATTTTTGATGAGCAATCACTGAAGAGAGGCTAGAATCCTTAAGTGGAATTGTGTTCTTCCACATTAAAGAAAGAATTTTTCAAGGTGTTGTTAGTTCTTGCTTTTTTATTTTTGCTAATTTTGTGACACTGGGTCCATTATTGTTGGCATTTAATTATATCTTTCTATAGTACCTAGGCTGGTTTCCATTAACAGTGGCAATGTCAAGAAGTCTGTCCTCAAGTGGATATAAAGAGAATAATAGTAAGAATAAGAGCAGTCATACCAATAATAAGAGTAGTTATAATATACAATCAATTGCCTCATTGATAAGATGGTACCCAGTTTTGTTTTTTTTAGGTTTTTGCAAGGCAAATGGGGTTAAGTGGCTTGCCCAAGGCCACACAGCTAGGTAATTATTAAGTGTCTGAGACCGGATTTGAACCCAGGTACTCCTGACTCCAGGGCTGGTGCTTTATTTCTTTAAGAAGTTCAGGGCAAGGGGGCAGCTAGGTGGCACAGTGGATAGAGCACTGGCCCTGGAGTCAGGAGTATCTGAGTTCAAATCTGGCCTCAGACACTTAATAATTACCTAGCTGTGTGACCTTGGGCAAGTCATTTAACCCCATTGCCTTAAAATAAAAAAAAAAGTTCAGGGCAAACAAAATGTTGAAACTCTTGTATTTTAAAAAGAAGAGTTTGTTGGTATAATGAGTAGAATGTTGATCTTGGAGTCAGGAAGAATTGAGTTCAAATACTCCCTTTGATGCATAATAACTTTTACTCTGGATGAGTTGCTTAGCCTCTATGTATCTCCCAGTATCTTTTTATGATTTACTTTTGAAGTCATAAGTGACTTGCCACCTGTCCTGATGGATAAAGTTCCCACTCTAGTAATTCCTTGCCCTGTTAAAATCATTGCCTTTTAGTATTTTCATACTGTTAACATTCTAAGAAAGAAAAGAATCTGATGGACCTGTGAGAGGAGGTGAGTTTCTAGTTCTCCCTACTCTCCTCATGTTTCTTACTTCTCTTCCTTTATCTCTAAGAACCAGAACTTTAAAAATCCCAAAGCAGTTGACCTCCCCACATATAAAAATATTATCTCTTTTTTGAAATGGACAAACAAATTTCCTTTCACTTCTAACAGAGTTGAGATCAGAAAATCAGGTATCTATGGTACCTGGGTCACTGCTTCCTATGTGGAGTTGTCCACTGGAGTCAATATCACAATAACTCTATAGATATCTGTGAGCATGCTCCTAGGGCTACACTCAGTAGCCAGTTTTATGAATGGCAATCGTTAACTAACAAACAACCAAAAAAACCTGTTAGCTATAAAATATTCCAAGATCAACACATTTTAATTCACTAATTAATACAGCTAAAAGGCATTTTTCACATTAGACTTATTAAAAATCACTTGTATTTAAGTGTTTTTGAACTCACATTTTCCAGTGCTATGTGTTTTTCTAAAGTGTTCTAGTCATGTTATGCAAATGTCTATTTAAATTACTAGGGGTATTTGTTTTCTATTTCTACTCTGTAAAACATAATTTTAATACAAGTTATTTGTGAAATGCACATTGGAAAAGAAAATAAGATTTGAGATGGCATTTCTATGATAATTTTATTGCAAATGTTGACCATGTTTTTGTATTTGTCTGCAAAAGGTAATGCAAGATATACATAAGACATATTTCTTGGATTTATAGTTGTATGTGACTAAATTAGCAAAGGAGAATTTGCTTCATTTTGGAACTTCAGGCAGAATAGTCCATCAGCAGCGTCAGTGTGTTTCACCGGGCACAGGAACTGCCACGTACCAGCTTGAATAGAACACTATCATAAAGAGAAAACCTTCTCTCTCTCTTTGCTTAAACATGATTTTCTGACACGTGTGCACCAGCAGACATGACATTTGAAGCAGGAACATAAGCCTTTGTGGAGGAGAGGGAGGCAATGGCTAAAAGCTGGACATTAGAGCTAGGGGGTTGGAGGGGATGGAGAGGAAGGCAAGGCAGGGATACTGTGACTTGATGAATTAACAAAAAGATGGTGGATAGGGTAGGGAGGTAAAGGGAATGTAAAGGAAAAGACAAGACCAGTAGAGACTTGAATGAAATCCTTTCTGGGTCTTAGAGAAGGTGATTTGGAAAAGTCCATGTGAAAAAGGTGATGCTGATGGGGTGGGAGGGGAGGATGGGGGAAGAGCTCTCTGAAACCATTCCCCCAACCCACATCAAGTGTATTCCTAGGTCATTGGGGTTGTATAGAAAAGCTCTTAGAGAGTCACTGGTGGAGAAAACATATTATATGGGATGGTGTACTCAGAGCCTTAGAGGTGACCTGCCCCACGTACCTCATTTTATATGGAGGATGTAAGAGCTCCTATATTTGTGTAATCCATTTGCTAGAAGTTATTCAGAACAAGATAATCTTCATTTCAGGCAGTATCTCAAGATTCTGTTTTATTATAAAATCATACAATGTTCATTTGATTTAGAACTTAAAAGGACATTAGTTCAGCTTCCTAATTTTAGAGAACTGGAAACTGACAACGAAAGAAAGGAATATTTTGCCCAAGATGGCACAAGTTGTAAATGATAGAGCCAGAACTTGAACCCTGGAGTCAGTGGTCAACTGGTAAGAATTTAACAACTAGTTCTCTGAAGAAAAATATACAAGGGCACACTTATAAGTTTAATTCATTAATATTTTCTCCATTACTTTCTAAAATCTAAGCTATTAGCAAAGCAATATATCAAGAATTTTAGCAGATTCTGAGGCAGATAGGTGGCACAGTGGATAGAGCACCAGTCCTGGAGTCAGGAGGAAATGAGTTCAAATCTAGCCTCAGACACTTACTAATTGTGTGATCTTGGGCAAGTCACTTAACCTTGATTCCTTCACTTCTAGGTTCATCTCCAATTGTCCTGGTTCATATCTATCCACTGGACTCAGATGGCTCTGGAGGAGACGTAGCACAGCAATCCCTCACTCAAATCCAATTCATGTGCTTGTTATGGCATCACCTCACTGACATCATGGTCCTCTTTGAGACTAAGGACAAGCATCATCAGGTGAAAATGTTCACACTGAAATTTAACATTTGACCCTCCCAGGTTCCAATAAACCCCTGCCTGGAGTCTTCTGACTCCAAGTTGGGTATTCTTTCTGTAAAAGAACTCAAAAATTGTCTAATTCAGGGATTGTTACTTTTTCTTCTCCCCCTGTTTTGGACCCCTTTGGTAGTCTAGGGAAGCCTATTCCCCTTCTCAGAATAATGTTTTTAAAGGTATAAAATAATATATAAGATTACCACAGAATCCAATTATATAGATCATTCTATTGACCAAATTCTCAAAATATTAAGAAACAAGTTTATAAACCAGGTTAAAAATCCCTGATTTAATACAACCTTTCATTTTGAAGGTGGAGAAATAATCTCAATGGAGAAGTCTCTTGCCCCATCAAGGTTGTATAACAGATAAATGACTTCTCTGAGAAAGGCCAGGTATTTCTGCCTCCCATTGTTTTTGGCACAAATACTATGGAGAGGAAATAAAGAAAGTCAAGGCAGACCCACTCTTATCATGGTTGAAGGTAGCAAGCTCTGTTTGGCTTGATGCAGAATTCATCAACTATTCAACCAGTTAAAATTAATTGAATTTCTTCTGTTTTGTCCAACCTTGTACCCTATATTGGGAAAAAGGAGAAAGCACACCCTGGTCTTCAGAAACTCCCAGTGTAATGCAAAGTGTGAGTAGCTATGTCAGATCTTATTATTGCAGATTCTGCATTCCTGAGTTACTAGGATGAGGTGAAAGGAATAAGCATTTATTAAGCACTCCCTAGATTCCAGGCTCTGTTTAAGTGTGTTACACATATAATACTATTGCATTGTTTTGGGGGCTGTTTTGAATCATTTTCTCCATCTTCTATCATTGACTGCCAGAAGCAGGTTCATCAGGTTAGCCCTGTTGGATCCCTATTTCCAGAGAAGTGAAAAGCTACCAACTGTTTATTTTCACTCCCCATTTGGAGTTAACTACATTGGCTGCATAGACTCTGTAAATAAATAATGCTCATATTAGGTTAAGGAGCCAGTCGATTCCTTTTCTCAATACTGTGGGGGCACTCACTGGGTTCCGTCATTCAAAAGGACTACGGTGCCCCTTTTTGATGCATCTATTCAAAAGGCCATTGTTCTGTGAGCAAATCTGAGCATGTGGTTAGAGGGAGTTAGTCACACTGGTGGCATCGTAGGGAGACAGAGACAAAAGGCTTGGGGTGTGTGGTGGGAGAAGCCCGTGACAGCAATTTTAATTTTTTTTGAGACCTTTGGAGGCGTTAATAAACGTCGGTTCCTTCTCCTCATCTTTCACATTTGGATCAACAGATGTTTTAAAATGAGACACTTGATACGTGTGTCACCACGGCACGACCCCCGCCGATGCCTGGAGAGGCCCCTCTGCCTCAACGCCGGCAGCATCAGAGGCCCAACCTCAGCAGCATGGCTCTAACATAGCCATTAAAACACCTTTCTTTTGCCTGCTGAGTATAAAGGCCTGCGCTATTGTGAAGGCCCCAGGCCCTGGAACTCTGTGGGCCTGTCTTCTCGTTAGACAGTCAGTTTTGCAAACAGCTGTTTAATACTCATTTCAGCCTTGCTTCTCCTGTGCTTTTGGGCCTTTTCAGTGTTCAGGTCTCTCAATAGTTGGCCTAGATCTCTTTTTACAGCAAGAAGGAGGGGGTAGAGGGACCTGGTTGTTTGTTTGCTTATTGAAAAAAAAAAAAGCTTTTTACCCCAGAAGCTCTAGCCTGTCTATCTTGGGCTGTCTACACATCCACTGATTGACTTAAAACAGAAACAAAAAAAATAGTAAAATCCTGTTTTAATTCAGTCCAACTGATAATTTTCAAATGGAGAGTTTATTTAAAAACATCAGGTCATTGGACTAAATCCCAACCTCTCTCCATCCTCTCCCTAAACATGTTGGAGTGTGTGTTACATGTGTGTGTGTGTTTACATACAGCCTTAGGTGAGTGAAACTTAATGTCTTGAATTTGGTAAAAACTGAAAAGAAAATGTCATTTAAACATAGATGCCTGTACTAGGCTGGACGATTCAAGGAAGCATTGCTGAGTGAAAGGAGCAAGGTTTGTGGCTGATGGTGTAGACCTATAGTAGCCGGACACCCTGTGACTTGTCCTGGAACCTCTCTGTCTTGTGCTCTAGACCCCTCTAGTTTCATTCTTGTAAATGCTTCTACTGTATTAACTTCACATTTGCCTTTCTAACTTCATCTCATGGAACTTTTCTTCACATACTCTATGTTGCGGTCAAACTGACCCATGTGCTACCCTTTGCCCACATTACATTTCCCATCCCCATTCTCAGCTCATATGCTACCTTCCATAGATCACTACTTACCATTCCCCTTAATGCTAGGGTCTTCTCTCTGAGATGCATCTGGTATAGATCTCCCCTTTAAATTGTGAACCCCTAGAAAGTAGCAACTATTTGCATCTCTTTGTATTCATAATGAATAGTACAGAGAATGGCACACAGTAGATCCTTAATAAATATTTATTGATTAAATATCTTGTAAAAACTTCAAGGAACTCTACCAAACAATTAGTGGCAGTGTGGATAGACCTTAAAGTCAGGAAGACTTGAGTTCAAATCCTATCTCATTTTTTTGATGTCATGAGGAAGACACTGTACCTCTGCTTTCCCCAGTTTCCTCATCTGTAAAATTGCGATAGTAATAGCCCCTATCTCAAATGAGATAATAATTGTAAACCATATAGTAAGTGCTCAATACATAGTATTGCTATTACTAAACACTTAACCTGGGACCCTTGGGCTTATTTTTTCTTTATTTTATGCTTTCTTTAATTATTTTATTTTATTTCCCCGCCCCTGGTTACATGCAAAAGCAAATTTCAACCTTCACTTCCAAAACCTTGAGTTTCAAATTCTCTCCCTTGCTTCCACCTCATTCCCCCTCATTAAGAAAGCAAGTTACTTGGTATAGCTTAAAATGTTTAGTTATGAAAAACATTACCATAATAGTCATGTTGTAAAAATAAACTTAATGCCCCCCAAATAAAAGAAACCTCAAGAAAAATAAAATGGAAAAAGAAAGTATGCTTCAGTCTATATTCAGACATCATCAGCTCTGTCTCTGGGTTGGATAGTATTGTTTATCATAAATCCTTCTGAGTTCTCTGGGGTCATGGCATTGCTTAGAAAAATTAGGTTATTTTCACAGCTGATTATCCTGCAATGTAGTTGTTACTTTGTATACAGTACATTTCCTACTGTCCCTGTTCATGAAAAATTTTGATGAGAGCACCCTGTTCATCATCATTTCCTGTAACAACAGCATTTCATCTTAATCACACAATTTATTCAGTCATTCTCCAAATGATGGGCATCCCCTTGATCTCTAGCTCCCCGCCACTAGAAAAGAACCACTATAAATATCCCTATGCATCCTTACTTCGTGTTTTCTGGAATATAGACCTAAGTAGTGGTTTAGGAAGGCCAAAGGGTAGGCATGGTCTTATGGTTTGGGCATGGTTTCAGATTGCTCTACAAGATTATTGAGTCATTTCACAAATCTTCTATAAGTGTATCAATGTCTCAATTTCCCTACATCCCTTCCAACATTTGTCATTTTCTTCTTCTTTTCTATTAGCCAATCCAATGGTATAAGGCACTACCTCAGAATTGTTCCAAATCACATTTCTACTATCAATAATGAGTACATTTAAAAAAAATGATTTAGGGGTGGTTAGGTGGCGCAGTGGATAAAGCACCGGCCCTGGAGTCAGGAGTACCTGGGTTCAAATTTGGTCTCAGACACTTAATAATTACCTAGCTGTGTGGCCTTGGGCAAGCCACTTAACCCCATTTGCCTTGCAAAAAATGATTTAAATATATTGCATTGATAACCTCATCTGAAAACTATTCATATCTCTTGATAATTTATTGATTGGATAATGATTTTCATTTTTTAAAATAGATTTGACTCAGTTCTCTATGCTTGAGAAATAAAGTATCCAAGAAACTTGTTTCAGTATGTTTTTCTTCACAGTTACTATTGCTTCCCCTTACCCTATTTATTCCATGATCCCTCTTCCTTTCACCCTGCCCCTCCTCAAAAGTGTTTTGCACCTGACTATTCCCCTCCCACTATTTTCCCTCTTTTCTATCAACTACCACCCCCATCACTTTCCTCTCCTACTTTCCTCTAGAATAAGATAGATTTCTATACCTAATTGAGCATGTATGTTATTTGCTCTCTGAGTCAATTCCAATGAGAGTAAGACTCACTCTTCCACTCTACTGCAAAAGCTTTTTTTTGCTTCTTTTATGTGAAATAACTCACCTCATTCTTTCTCTCTATTCCCTTTCTTCCAGTACTATGAGGTTATTTTTAAAAAAAATGTTTTGATAACTTATTTTAATTAAATAGATTTCCTTTATAATTCTTTGTGTTTTATGCATTTAAAAACTTTATTCTGAGAAGGGACCTATGGATTTTACCAGATTTTCAAAAGGGTCCCCAGTTCATTTCTGTTCTCTCAGATCAGTTCAATTATTTTCAGTTGTTTCTGACTCATTGTGACCCCATTTGGGATTTTCTTGGAAAAGATACTAGAGTACTTTGCCATTCCTTTCTCCAACTCATTTTATAGATAAGGAAACTGAGGCAAACAGGGTAAAGTGACTTGTCCAGGGTCACCTAAGTAGTAAGTATCTGAGGCTGGATTAGAACTCAAGAAGAGTAGTCTTCCTGATTTCACACCTGTCACTATATCCTCTGTGCCACCTAGCTGCTTTGCCCTCCAAAGTGTCTTTGAATCTTCCATAAAGTATCTTCCTATGATCCTATTTTTTAAATTTCTCTGTGTTCAAGGGCTGTGCTTGGACTGTCCATCTGTCCTCTTTTGTTTTCCCTAAATTAATGTTCTACCTCATTTTAATTTTAGGGTTTTTTTTTGGCAAGGCAGTGGGGTTAAGTGACTTGCCCAAGACCACACAACTAGGTAATTTTTATGTCTGAGATCAGATTTGAACTCAGGTCCTCCTGACTCCAGGGCTGGTGCTCTATCCTTTGCGCCACCTATCTGCCCCTCCACCTCCTTTTTCAATGATAGCTTTGATGTCATTTCTTGTTAGTGAGTTATAGTTGGTTATGTAACCAGGTCTCAATTAGTGCAAATAATAAGTCATAGAGATTCACACTGCCTATTTCCACTAACTGGAACTAATGACTGTATTTTACATAATCATATCTTCAAGTGTCATGAATTTGATTACAAGCCACCCCGTCATTAAATTTGTTATTTGCACTAATCAGGACCTGACTCTATAGGGGTGTTCCACAAGTCTCAGTGCCATGTTAAACTTCAGTACTTTGGAGTATAAGCTACTTTAAATTTTAATAGCTTAAAACAATACTAAGACTTTTGGTTTACTTCTTCCTGCAGCTGACTTATGCATTCCATGCATCCCTTCATTTCCTGTTGGATCACCTACAAGTGGATTCAGAATTTAACACATTTCATGGCTCACTGTAGCATAGCGTCACCAGAATAATCTTGGTGTTGAAAAGGTGGTATTCTGTGGTATGAAGAAGCTTGATTCTGTTGTTAGAGAAGCATTATTTCCTATGTGGGAATTTCTTCTCTTTTCATTTCTGAATTCTGGGTCCAATGTTGGCAATGTGGCAGTGGTGAAAAAGAGAGATATACTGTTTAACTTCTATTCTTTCTCCTTCCAGTTCAGTCTTGATTTTGACTTTGGCTCTAAGTAACTCATGGTCTGTTAATACAGAGATGACTGATTCATCTGTCGGTCTCATCTTAGCCACTAGTTCCATCTTGTCTCTTAAGAGTGCTGGATTTGGAGTTAGAAAGATCTGAGTTCAAATCCTACCTCCAACACTGACTAGCTATGTAAACCCTAACTTCCTCAATACTTCATTTTCCTCATCTATAAAATTAGGTTAATATTACCCAGAGTACTTATTTCACAGGGTTTTTTATTATCACAAAATCAATTTCTCTCTCTCTCTCTCTCTCTCTCTCTCTCTCTCTCTCTCTCTGTGTTGGTGATGGTGATGATGGTAGTTGCCATTTCTAGCACATTCCTACTCTCTTCTTGACATTTTCTTTTTTTTGAAAGGCAAATGGGGTTAAGTGGCTTGCCCAAGGCCACACAGCTAGGTAATTATTAAGTGTCTGAGACTGGATTTGAACCCAGGATAAAGCCGGTACTTTATCCACTATGCCACCTAGCCACCCCCTTTTTTTTTACATTTTCTTTTTTTTCCCTACTCTCTTCTTGAAAAAAAGTAGTCATAGTATACAGGTATAGACTTCTGAACCATTGCCAAGATTTTTTTTCTTCTTTTCATTTCTTAATTCTTAACCAATTTCCTAATTTTTTTGCCATTCAACACTATACCTACCATCATATCGAAGTATGAAATTATATGTTAACAGGAAGATAGATAAAGAATGAAGGAAAGCAATCATTTATTAAGGGTTTACTATGCTAAACATTGGGGATATAAATCTGAGCCAAAGAAAGAGAGGTAGGACTTGTGAAGGGATAATCTTTAGGGAGCAGTTCACAAAGATAGTGGGATGATTTGTGATGAGGAGACTTCAAGTTTTTAGTGAAGTTCCAGGTAGAGGTAGGATTTTGAAGGCCTGAAGGTAAGGGCCTGGCCAAGGCATTAGGTCATCTGGTCTAACCTTTTCATTTTATGCACGAGAAGTTATTGACCCAGAGAAATTGCCTTCATTTGAATCTCCTTGTATTCTTGATAGAGTTTCTCTGCTTCTTCATCATTTGCAAAAGGCTGCCAAATGAAATTAATTGCTCATCTCTTCTCCTCCTTTTGAAAAATGGCATCAGCCATTACTGTGAAATAAATGAGATGGCTCTGATGAGCTTTGTTGGAGGGCAAAGTCCAGAATTCCAACTAGGTCTTCTCCTTGTTCCCTCTCAGGATGAGATCAACAGCAAAGAGTAGTCGTTCCACTTATTTTGCTTTGGTCTTTGCTTGAGATCATGGAAAATATTTGGAAAAGTGAATAACAGGAATTTTTCTTTGGCATTCCAACTAACTCCAAAATCATCAAAGAGACTGGTTGTTTATAATTTTAAATTGTATGTGCACATATATATGTAAACATATATAAATGTATGTACATGTAATTATTCAGTTGTATCTGACTCTTCATGATCCCATTTGAGATTTTCTTGGCAAAGATACTGGAAGGGTTTGCCATTTTCTTTTCTAGATCATTTTACAGATAAGAAAACTATATTTGTCTGTATGTAGGTGCACATATATTCCCCATGAAAATATATATTTATGTATGTATGTATATATTATCTTATAGGGGTTCACATCTATTTCTATGGGACTGTCTTATTAAATTGATTTCATATTTGGGAGGTGGGGTAGAGGGGAAATATGAATTTCATTGATATAGGGAAATTCTAGTGAAGAAATTTCCTTTATCAATGTAGAGCAATACCTGCTCTGCAGTTTAGAGTCTTATAGTGCTGCCACTGAGAGATTAAATGAATTGCCCATAGTCAAACAGGCAACAGTTAGTTGGGTCAGAAGGAAGCCTTGAACTCAGATCTTTCTATCTTATAGACTAACTCTATAAAAGCCCACAGTTGTCTCATAGTCTCTCCCTCCTCCTCACCTCATTCTCCCTCTCTTTCCCTCTCCCATCCTCTATCTCTATCTCTAGTTCTAATTCTATCTATCTCTATTTCTATCTCTCTAATTTCTATCTCTCTGATATTTTCTCATTTTCTTCCATCATCCAAAGGACAGAATTACTTCAAAGCAAAGGCATCTCATGACATAGCATAATAAGATTTGTGTGTTCCCTCATAAATCAAGAAGATATTCTCTCACAAAAATATACAGCACCAGTACTAGAATGAGCATCCATAAAGATACATATGAGGGATCCACATGTGGGAGATACATTTGGGGCAGCAACTCATACCTCTGATGCTGTTGCCAGCCCCTGATGTCTTCTGGAGTCATTGCTCTTATTCAACCTACTTCTTCTTTCCACTAGAGGTGCTACTTCTGGGTAAGTATTTGCTGGGTATTGCTCTTTTTATATGTGGGTGGGGGCATTATAAACTTAAGTGGCTCCCTATTGTCTTCAGAATCAAATAAGAGATGCTTTGTTTAGAATTCAGAGCCCTTCATAAGTTCACCCCCTCTTACCTTTCCAGTCTTCTTGCATCTTTATTCACTGAATGTATTCTTCAACCCAGGAACACTGAACCTCCTTTGAGAATTCAACAAATAAGACACTTCATCTCTGAGCCCTGGCTATTTTCTCATGCCTGAAATGCTCTCTCTTCTCCATTTTGACAACTGACCTGCCAGATGTCCTCTAAGTCCCAACTAAAATTCTACCTTCTAGAGGAAGCCTTTCCTAACCCCTCTGAATACTAGTGCTTCCCTTTATTAATTATTTTCTATTTATCCCATATGTAGCTTATTTTATCTACATTTATTTACATGTTGTTTCCCTCTTTATATGTGAATGCCATTAGGGCAGGAACTACCTTTTGTCTCTTTTTTGTATCCTCAGAATTTAGCTGGTGTCTGGTACATAGTAACTGTTTAATAAAAATTGATTGGTTGATTGATTAAATGAATATATTTATAGCTCCCCTACTGTAGTTGACTTGTGGGCTAGAGTTTGCTGACCCCTTATTTGAAGATCATCTCTTTAGGATAGTCCAATTCATCTCAGCTTCAGTCTACTCTTAATCTCTCCTTGAGGGGCAGCTAGGTGGTGCAGTGGATAGAGTACTGGCCCTGGAGTCAGCAGGACCTGAGTCAAGTCCAACCTAGGACTCTTAAAATTGCCTAGCTGTGTGACCTTGGTTAAGTCACTTAACCCCACTGTCTTAAATAAATAAAATTAAAAAAGAAAAGAACCTCTCCTTGATAAAGGCAGCTCAACAACTGTTTAACCTTAGATAGAGTACTCCTAGGATAAGATTAGATCCTCCTTTTTTAATCCTATGTCTGGATAGGAGGGCAAAACCTTTTATTAGAGAAACTACCTAAATTCTTGATCAGACATTCTCACTCCAAAGATCTTCTTTAGTTTAGCTATGAATAAATTTAACCCCCAAATAAAGGGAAGGTTAAGGCATCATGGTCAGTGTTCACCATCTAGCTAACCCAAATTCCTTTCTTTACTGTGAATATCTGCCAGCCAAAATTTGAAATACTTCAGCTATATTGAGGCCAATTAAACTTTCAATCTCCTTATAAATGCATATATGCTTGTATTATGTACACACGTTTCTATTATCTATGTATATATTTTAGTAAAAATCAGAAACAGCAGGGTCACTACTTGGGATTCATTTCTACCCAAGATTAAGATTGGTGAAACATCCACAGAGATGGGTTTCAATGAGTTTCTAACACCCCAAGCCTCAGAGAATGAGCATCAAGGCTGGATGATCTATTAAGATGAGTGTGTTACATAGTTAGACATTAACAATGACAGCGAAAAAGTATTGTGAATGCTAAAACGACCCAGCCTAAAATATACGGAGGTTAAAATACAGGGTAACTTTACAAATCGCTAATAATTTCTTTGGCTTTCATGGCAATAACATTGATTTAATTCATTAGGTTTCTTTCTAAATCTATATTTCAGTTTTAGAGTTGTCAGTTTCTGTTAATGACAATTTTGCCCCATCTGTTCTAACATGAAAATGAGGCTCCTTGCAACAGGCAAGATAGATCTCTAATAGTTTATGAAGGAGGAATCTTTAAGGTATTTCATTTGGATGTAGCCTCTCTTGTATGATTCATGAGTGAAATGAAGAGTCGACTGCTACTAAAACTTCCCGGTGATGTAGAGAGGGGGAGAAGAGAGAGAGAGAGAGAGAGAGAGAGAGAGAGAGAGAGAGAGAGAGAGAGAGAGAGAGAGAGAGAGCCAATGGTCCAGCGCCCTGTGGAGGTTCCCATCTTTCCCAATGGGACTGAGTTTTTCTATTTATTTCATATTTTGAAGGAGGGAAAAAAATCACCACATTCCCACTCATTCTTTTTTTAATGACAGAGCAATAATTCTGGGTGTCAGCATATCAGGATCCCACCAGCTGTGATTAGGATGAAAATGAGTTGCTCTAATTTGGCCATTCAAACCCTCCTCTTACAGTAAGTTATTTCCCTAAGGCTGGTGAAGGCGTAGCCTGGGTGTCTGGCTCAGTTGAACGTTTCTCTGATACCTTCCCTGCTCCTTCCCTGCCCTCCCCATCCCAGTTCCCCTTTCAATCTTCTCCTCCAGTCATTTTTCAAAGCCTGGGTATGAGCTAAAGCACACAAATTCTGTTAGCTGATAACAAGATTGGAATGGTGATCCCAATCTAGACTGGTCCCTTCCAGAAAAGTCCTAGAATCTAGTACATCCTGATGGTGCTTCCTGTGTATGGAGGCCGGATTTCAGCAGGTGTGGGGGAGAAGGCTTTTCATGGGGGTGGATCTAATGCATTATTTGAGGAAGATGATAGGCGAGTCATTCATCACAGAAAAATAAACACATCCATTAAAGATGACACCGTATTTAATGCATGACCTTAGGAACTGGAGAGATTTTTTTGAAAACCTTCCAAAGCCATATGCATCCATTAAAACGTATATAGAATTAGACTGGTTCCCCATTGCTAATATTCGCCATATGTATTTACATTCAACTCAAATCCAACAAATTCAGCATCACATTACAGCAAAGAGAGAGGAATAGAAGATTGCCTTTCATACCATACTGACATTAAGTTGAGTTACTGTTTTGTTCTATACTCAGGAAATTCTGAATATGGTTGGCAAAAATCAGACTCAATACAATCCTGTTGGATCAGACTTCTAATTTCTAAATACCAAACCCTGAAAATTTAGCATTTTCAATGTAATACTGCTAACAAATTAAAAATCAACACAAATACACTGGTTCTGTGTTACCTGTTCAAGTGTATAGAATATACAAAAACTTTAATCAAATACTCAGGTTTGCTCAGTTTTAAATTGTGTTCATTTAATAGTTTCCTTTCTGTTGTTTATATTAATGACATATTCACCATCTAAATATATTGCAGCGCAGAAAAGTCATCAAAACATTTCTAAGGCTGAATGAATGCAGTTGCATTCATGATTTTTTTTTTTAAGAAAATAAAATGATCTCTCTTTCTATTGAAACTCTTTTTCACCCTACCCAAAAGATTGTAAAAGACATATGTATGTATATATAAATGTATATATATATTTATATATACACACTCATCTATATTGTTTACAGATATATGTACAGATACTTATTGGGATATTAGAAATACAAAGTGGAGTCTCGTTTACAGTGCAGAGGTTTAATTACAGATTTGAGCTCATGGTAGACAAAGAAATAAAAACTATAAAGAAAATATGATTGCAAAAAAAAATAAACCTGGAAAATATTCACAATGTGGTACATCTTCTTAGCATTTTGGTGGAAGGTCTTGTGATTTTTAGAAATGACTTAACTTGCTAATAAGAGCATCTTCTAGAATATTTTTGCTTCTCAGAATTGTTACCTCTGTCCAGGATTGCTGCTGCTTCTTCCTTCTGATTTGAATGGAAGGACTTTCATGGTGAAATTGCATAGATAAGGGCCCAGGAATGAAGAAAGGATCTGAGATCACCAGTGTGGACAATGTAGTTTCCTGGTCTCATTCCAGAATTATGATTTAAAACATTCTGAGATATTTGAATAATTAAAAACAGTCCTTCCAGAGCTCCAGGATCCAAATGGTGAAAATTTGGTTCATCTCCCTGACTGTTTGTCTGAGTTGAAGACAAGAATTCTTTACCTTTACTAGCATCTTATTTCTCTTCAATGTTTCATTAAATTGTGTGTGTGTGTGTGTGTGTGTGGAGGGGTGACTATGGATTCTCAAAAGCTACAAACATGAATGAATGGATGGAAGAGAACTTATTACATTCTTAATATTAGCTGGGCAGCCATCCAGTAGTTTATATTCTGACAGGGAAAACAAATGCATATAGAGAAGTAGTGACCATGGAAGAATATGTTGGATAGGGAAGTCAGGGGGAGTGGTGATTGGGTGTAATGGAGACTTGGTACATGCCAAGATCACCTAAGATAGAGCCATCCATGTGAAAAATGTAGGGTACCTATTTTTAGGGATTTTCATATAGGTCATACATTTTAGGAAGTCTGGGAACCGGTTAGACCTCCATGACAGGAGCCATAGTACTTGTACTTTGCAGGAAAGTTTTGTTTCATTTCAAAGTGGACCAATGACATCATGGGGTGACATCTTGTGTGTGAATTGGATTTAAGTGAGACAGAGCTGCACAAAGTCATCAACCTCTGTCTCTCTTCCAGAGTCATCAGTATCCAGTGGCTAGATAAAAGTCAGGATGACTGGCAATAATGACCTGGGGAGGCAGTGAATAAGCTTGGTGTCTTTGATATACAACAAAGCTCTAAGGGCACCTTAAGCTTCAGTCACCTTTATGGCTACTGGAATGAATTGTTCTCATCTACCCTTTCCATTGAGGAAAATCTTCACATGCCATCTTCACAGATACCCCACCTCTACCAACTCACCATCAGTTTTTTCTTTCTTTTTTTTTGAATCATAAAGATTTTTATTTGAGTTTTACAATTTTTCCCCTAATCTTTCTTCCCTCCCCCCACCCCCTACAGAAGGCAATTTGACAGTCTTTACATTGTTTCCATGGTATGTATTGATCCAAATTGAATGTGATGAGAGAGAAATCATATCCTTAAGGAAGAAACATAAAGTATAAGAGATAGCAAGATCAGACAATGATTTATCAGTTTTTTTCTAAATTAAAGGTAATAGTCCTTGGTCTTTGTTCAAACTCCACAGTTCTTTCTCTGGATACAGATAGTATTCTCCATTGCACACAGGCCCAAATTGTCCCTGATTGTTGCACTGATGGAATGAGTGAGTCCATCAAGGTTGATCATTGCCCCCATGTTGCTGTTAGGGTGTACAATGTTTTTCTGGTTCTGCTCATCTCACTCAGTATCAGTTCATGCAAATCCCTCTAGGCTTCCCTGAATTCCCACCCCCTCCTGGTTTCTAATAGAACAATAGTGTTCCATACATATATCACAGTTTGCTAAGCCATTCCCCAATTGAAGGACATTTACTTGATTTCCAATTCTTTGCCACCACAAATAGGGCTGCTATATTTTTGTACAAGTGATATCTTTACCCTTTTTCATCATCTCTTTGGGGTATAGACCCAGTAGTGGTATTGCTGGATCAAAGTCACCATCAGTTTTGAGGCCTATTCGTTGCCTTCCATCTGGTTTAACCCATCTATCAAGGGGGGTTTGGTTGCTGAGCATGCCACAGCTTCCTGGAGCCACACGTGAAAGTTGGGTGAAGGTGGACATTAAATGTAGATGAGCAGTTTTGAAAAGGACTCAGCAAGCCCTAATACTTGAGGTGTATTCCCAGAACACCCCATATACCCTTTCAAATAAGGTGGTGTTGAATTGATTACTATCCTTGGGACTAGAGTTCCAGCCCTGGGAAGGGGGAGGGGAGAGAGGGAGGGGGAAGTGGCATGATGACCTGGAGAAGATCAGGAAGTGATGTGGTAGGTCTATCACAGATAAGCAGGTAACATGAGCTAAGACTGAGTCTTGTCCTGACATTAGATCATGCTTTTGCTGAATGAAGAGCAGCTTAATTTAAGTTCTGAAAGAACTGTCACTCAGATTGACTAGTAGATGATAAATTGCTTTGCCTCAACCATCCACGTCTTCTACTAGGACATGGAAGGCCTGGGATCTGCATGGAGTGTAGGGTCTACTAACATGGTTGATATTACAGATTTTTTGAATTGTCAAATATGCAACAGTGGACCTTTGTAGTTACAGAATGGACAGTTACCTATCAAGTTATGTTATAGAATATGTCAGATGCAAGTGTATCCTGTTTTAAGTAATAACTGATAGATAAAAACCTAAATTTAGAAAACAAACACATTCTGCCTAGATGCAATGCTATTTTACAAAATAATTTTATCAGAGTCTTGGTGATGGAGCCAGGAGACAAGCTCTGCTATTTTTTTAGCTGGGTGGTCTGGGGCAAACTATTTCTGTTTCCCAAGGCTCAGTTTTTCTTTCTGTAAAAATCATAGAAGATCCTTTAGTTCCTTGAAACAACCAACATGCAAAATCTGACTAAACTAAGAGTAATTTTATATACAATAGTTGTATTCCTATAACAGTTGAGTAAGATACGCATGTATTGTAAGTTCCTAAATTGAATTGAATCAATAAATATTTGCTTGTTGTCTACCTTTTTCTTTGATTTTGAAATGGGTGGTGCCATTTGAAAAACTGAAAACTAGGCAGTCAAAATTATTGTCCTAAGAACTGATAACATCTTAAAAAAATCAGGTTTCTGAAAGAGAAGACAATATATCAAAAGGAGGTAAATAAGGAGGACATGTAGGACAGGAAAGGGAAGGAAATTGTGGAGGTTAGTTGAAGGGTTCTGGATTTGTCAAATAGAGCAGAAGCTGGTTCTGGAAAGAAGAAATAAGGTGAATTTTAGAGAAGCTGAAGAAAAATTGAATGTCTACATGATCCAAAGGAAAGGGAGGACATATTATGAAGGCATTCTCAATCTGAAGGAGGGAAAAGAGTTACAAAAAAGATCCAAGGAAGCAGAAAAGGCAATTGATTGCAAGAGAAGATAAATAAAGGACAACAATGAACAAAGGGACTTTGCAAAGAGGTAACTTTTGACTTGAAATCAGAAAAAAATTTTCTATCAGAAATATCTCAAAGTGGCATAAATGGATTGCTATGGGATGTAGTGGAGTCCCTCCTCTCTAGAAGCCTGGTGGATATGTTATTTTTGTATATGTATGGTTTAACCTAATGATTTCTGAAGTCTCTTCCAATTCTGAAATCAGGTAGTTCTGTGATTCTGTGAAGACTGTGACAGTTCTTTGTAATGATAACCTGGTTAATGAGCATTCTGTTCTCAGAGCATTCCCAGCATCCTTTACTACCAGACCACATGGAAGAGCCTGGGGAACCTACTTCTGGAAAGGTGTGATGATGTGTAATAAACAGAAGGGTCCTGCTACCTGTTTCAGGGCAAGCTCAAGTATTTAGACTTCTTGGAGTCTTTCTGCTGGTTGCTAAGCCAGAATAGAAAATGCATTCAAAAGACACTGACAGACATTTTGCTGACCTTTGTCAAGTTATGTTCTATAGAGGAAGAGAGATTCGCTATAAGCCTCCCGGAAGGGGGAGAGACCTTGGAAATTTATCTGCCCATCCAGGCAATACTCTGGGGCCCCTGAGAACACAACTCTGCTGTTGCTTCAGAGTCTACCATGTCTGTTCTTTATGGCTCTTAGGTAAAGGAGTATTAGACCAGACTCTGATTCTGTGAGCCTTGAAAGGTTGAGAGAGCAAGCTGCCAGAGGTCTGGGAGTCATTGTTTATGTTCTTCCAGTACAGCCCTGAGGAACTAGTGAGAATCCCAGCAATGGGTTGACTCTACAGCTAAAATGCCACATTCTACAAGAGCATGGAACATATCTATTAGCTAAGTTGCATTTATAAGCAAACTTGGGGTGGTGAATGTCTTCTAGAAATTGCTGCAAGTTTGTACCTACTTTCCTTAGGGACTGAGGTGGTCTAATGAAGCATGAGTCTAAGATGTTGGGGAGGGAAATGCTTATACTTGCTCTATTTTCTCAGTAAATATTCCTTTGTAAAAGCTAATTAGAGATCAATGATTTCTATTGTTGTTGTGTTGTTTCAGTCTTGTTGGACTCTTCATGACCCCATTTTGGGGTTTTCTTGGCAAAGACACTGGAATGGTTTGCCATTTTCTTCTCCAGTTCGTTTTATAGATGAAGAAACTGAGTCAAGACTAAGTGACTTGTCCAGGTCACATAGCTAATAAGGGAGACTGGATCTGAATCTTTCTGATTCCAGGCCCAGCATTCTATTCATTGAGCCATCTAACTGCCCTAAGCTAAATCATGTTGGGCTAATGATTGATGATTGATATGGGGGAGAACATAACAGAATGGCTTCAGGAAAGGTTGCAAGCAGGAGGGGAGTGGTATCTGAGATATGCTGGGAAGGAAGGTAGGGATTTTCTCTCCTACAATACAGGATGTAAAATTCAGTATCTTTTTTTTTTTAAATCTGAGTTGTTTGTAGATGAGATCAGCTATTTTCTAATCAACTATAAATATTACTGTATATGAAATCTTTACCTATTTAAGAATATTAAATAATATCTTTGGAGCAAATTAATTCCATCTGGACCTGTTACAGCACATAATCAGCAATGTTATGCAAATAGTTATCTTTGTGGAGGAAATCAATAACTTATTTTCTCCTGGAATGAAGAGAAAAAGAATAAGTTATTATTAATTACATACAAAATGAAACCTTTTCTTGTGAGTCTGCATGGATTCATTTTGTTATCAAGGTTTTCCTCATGTCAGAATGTCAGTGGCTATTTCCACTGCTGAGGAATTGGTTCCTACTAGGAACTCCAATTCTCTGTCATTCTCTTGGGAAACCATTTGTGGAGCTGAAGATGGAAGTATCCCTTGGAGGTAAGTAATCATGCTTCATGTGATTTGGAAAAGAAGATATCTTGTTGTTTATGACTCATGTTTTTTGTCCCTGACTAGGCTTTGCTTCTATGCACACTGTGAAGCTGCTGTATGGGCCCACTGAATTCTTTATTTGTAAAGCTAATGACCACAGTCAGTGGTGCCAAGCTATAGTCACAGGTGAAGTTAATGCCAACATTGATTATGCCATAATCCATGTTAATAATCAGGATAGTGCCTCTTAGACATAGAGTTGTATTTGTGATTTATTTCTCTCCCTCCAGACTTTCGCTTAGCTTTCGTGGAAAATCACTGTTTATAACCTTTATTCTGATCAGAAGGGATTAAGTGAGGGAATGAACCTTTTGAAATTGTGATAAAGGCCAATTGCAGAGGGGTTGTTAAAGAGCATTCCTAGACCTCTTTACATTTGTTGAACCCGTTATAACTCAATTAGTATTCTCTCCTCCCCCATATTGCCTTTTCTTTTCCAAATGAGGAAACCAAGTTTTGGAGGACTTAAATGATTAGTCTGAGGCAGCACAGCATAATTTAGAAGGGCAGTTGAATAGTTAGCAGACTGGTGAGGAATGTGCTCTGGTTTTGCCCAAATAACACTTTTTCCTAGGTGGTTCTAGTGTAACCTTCCATCTGGAATACCTGAAGAGTTAATGGACTTCCAAAGTTAGATAGGTGAACTTAGGTACATATGTAAATATGTATGTATACACACATATTTATTTATTTATAGAAACTTAGCCAAGAGAATATTGCAGTCCATCTGTGAGGGCAAGGCATGATTTACTTTTGGCACCCTGCCATTTAATTTATGAGGTACTTATATTTTAAAAAGGAATCTATTTTAAATACATATATATCAATCTTCTTCCTGCCTAATTATCTTTGACATGATGCACCCAATGCTGACCCAGCCAGATTAGGGCACCCTAGGTTAGGTTACTTATTAGCAAAATGAAACTTGATCTCCAAAGTTGGGTTGGCTTAATTTTTACCTTTTTAAGAACAAAAGCATCTTTCATAACTTTTTCAGACCCAAACAATATAAAGGAAGATTCAGTTCAGTATAATATCTTTATGAGGCACCCACTGTTTTCTGAGCTCTGTGTCATTTCCTTAGGAGAATCCAGAGAAGTTTCAAACACAGTTCCTATATTCAAGGAACTCATCATCATCCTGTAGGCACAAGACTCAGAACCATGAATGTTTTAGGAACAATTCCAGGAGTGCAGACAACAAGAGGATAAATGTGATCTCATAAAAGGTTAGATACTGTGAGGTCAAAAACCAAACCAGTGCTATGAGTAGTTCAGGGGTAGAGAAACTGGTGTTGGTTGGCATAAGGCAGTGGAGACTTAAGCTAGATCTTGCATACAGAATAAGAGGAAAGTGAGAGGACAGCATTACTGGGGCTATTTGAATTATTTTTTTAAAGAAGTTTCATGAATGAAATAATCACCAATTCAAAAACAGATCTTGACTGTTTGGTGCATTCACAACTCTATACTAGGTAATGGTAGCTGTGAAGTCCTCATAGGACTTAGAGTCCGCAGCAGGGCTTCTTAACCATTTTTATGTGTTATGGATCCCATTGGTAGTCTGGTAAAATTTTTGGATCCCTTCTTGGAAAAAATAGTTCTTAAATCCATAAAATGAAATACATAGGATTATAAAGGAAATCTGTTTTATTGAAATGCAGTTGTCAAAATATTTATAAAAGCAGGTTCATGAGTTCCAGGTTTAGAACCTCTAGAAAGTATAGATTGGGACCTCTGGCTCCTCTTCCCTTCTTCCTCCTCCCCTCCTTTCTTCTTTTTCTCTACCTCCTCCTCATCTTCCTTTTGTTCTTTCTCCTCTCCCTTTTCCTTCTCCTTCTTCATTCCTTCCTCTTCTTTCTCCTTTTCCTCTTCTTCCTTCTCTTTCTCTTCCCCTTTCCCCCCCTCTTTCTCTTCCTCCTCCTCCTCTCCCTCCTCCCCCTCTCCCTCCTCCCCTCTTCTGTATCCTCTTCCTCCTCCTCCTCTTTCTTCTCTTCTTTGCACAAAGTTTGTGCATTAAGTATGTGCATTAAGCACATAAGTGCTTAATAAAGTCTTGATCATTCACTCATTCATTCATTCATTCCTTCCTCCCTTTTTCTCTTGTTCCCTTCCTCTTCCAGTTCTTTGAACCTGACATTTTATCTCTCATTTCCATGTCTTTGTTCTGGCTGTCCCCATACCTAGAATACTTTCCTTTCTAAATACTCCCTTCCTGCTTCTCTGACTTCCTCCAAGATTTGACTCACATCTCACCTTCAGCAGGAGACCTTTCTGCATCCTCTCAGTGACTCATTTCTTCCCCTTTTCAGATTACCATCCTTGATACTGTAGAGTTTATATTTCCCTGGTTATTTATATTTTTCTTCCCCATTAGAAGGTATACACATTGAGAACAGGAACTAGATTATTTGTTTTTCTTTGCATTTCTAGCACTAAACATATTAAGCACAGGCTTAATAAATATTTTTTGTCCAACTAACTGATTCCTTTGCATTCTAAGCTATTTCCCATCTCCATACCATTGAACTATGCCTGGAATGTATTCTCTCCTTACCTTTGATGCATAGAACCTTAAATTTCTTTCAAGATTCAATCTAAGTATTGTGAGCCTTTCCAGATCCCACCAACAGCTAATGGGATCCTTCACTAAGTATTTTATGTTTATTTTGTTTTTGTACTGTACATATTTATTATCTATATACTTGAGTATGTATATATAATCTCTTTAAAATAATGTAAGCTTCCTGAGAGCAGAGGTTGAGTTTTCTTTTGTTTTTGTATTTCTAGAGACCAGCACAATGTCCAACAGTGACTCTATACTTGTCCTTGAGAATTGTTTCTTGATTGGTTAATGGCTGGTTATTATTATCAATGATAATTTATTATTCTGTGTGAATAACATTTAGAGACAAGACCCAAACAGTCTCATAGAAGGATAGAACTTCAGAATTTTAAAGTTAACAAGGACTTCAGATATCACATAACAAATCAGGACCTGAATAGGAATTTCCTCACTTGGCTGAGATAGTGCAGGGCATAGAGTGCCAGGTCCTGGAGCAGGGATACCAGTTCAAATCTAACCTTAGACAATGTTAACTGTGTGATTTGGGGGTAAGACAGCTAATGTCTGCTTCAGTTTCCTAAACTGGAAAATGAAGATTATAATGGCATTAATTTCTCAGGGATGTTGTAAGGCTCAAATGAGATAATGTTTGTGAAGTGCTTAGAAAAGGACCTGTTACATAGGAGGTGATTAATAAATTCTCCTTCCTTCCTTCCTTCCTTCCTTCCTTCCTTCCTTCCTTCCTTCCTTCCTTCCTTCCTTCCTTCCTTCCTTCCTCCCTCCCTCCCTCCCTTCCTTCCTTCCTTCCTTCCTTCCTTCCTTCCTTCCTTCCTTCCTTCCTTCCTTCTTTCTCTCTTTATTGTTTTTGATAAATAGCCCAGATTTATTTAATTTAAAGATCTCCAAGTAGAAAGATTTTACTACTTACTGAGGCAGCCCATTTCACTTATTCAAGAAATGATAAGTAGACCAGAATAGTTAAGCAATTAGGTAAATGACAGAGAATAACCAGAGATTATGCTGGAAATGTATGGTGGCAGTCATATTGTAGAGGGCCTCACATGACAGACCAAGGAGTAGGTACCTTACTTGATTGGCAATAGAAAGCCATTCAAGTCTATAGTTCTAGCATCTGTAGACAAGGGCTTTCATTTGTTCTCCTTGCAGGTTCCTTTTTCTGGCTAGGGAGTATGTGTTCTTACCTTCCCCTATCTCTTCGAGGTGAGTCTGGGGACATTAAGCTTGGAGAAGAGAAGGTTCATCAAGGAGAGGGTAACTGTCTTCAAGTTCACTTGGCCCAGAAAATGGATTAACTTAGCTCCTCTGGTTCCAAAGGGACCCAGATATTAGCAAGGGGTGTAGGGTATAAAGAGTCAAGGTATGGGAAGGGAGCCAGGCCCTAGTCAGTCCTGGATGAATGATAAGCAGCAGGAAAAGCATTAACCTCCTCTCCCATCTCCCCTTACCATAACTTCTGTTTATTGATTTCTCTGCCTGAATCCACTGAACTGGCGAAGGGCAGTTGGTCCTGTTCAACATTTTATGAAGAGAGCAGGCTTCCAAAAGGTATAACTGGAAGGGAGTGGGGGTGGTATGGCAAGATGGTCTTTGGGGTTATCACAAGTCCATCCTCCTTTAACTTCAGTGGTGTTATTTCTTCCTTTTCTCTCTCTCTCTCTCTCTCCTTCCAATCCAGTCCGTGTTGTCTCTCCAGGCCTCAGAGCTGAGTTGCTCAGCTGCTGGAGACCCCAGTGGGGTTCCTTCCCCCTAGGAGGGAGAAACTTGCTACAATTTCCTAACACAGCAGATCCCAGGGGCAAGTAAGACCCTCTGACCTCATGGGACTCAGACAGTGACGTGGAAGGTGGTACAGTCTCTGTCTCCTGGAGTGTGATTATTTAATGATAACGACGACCCCTGCAGGGGTACCTTATTGCTCTTTTGCAAAAACAATCTCTGTTGAGAGAAATTAATTGTATTGTTGTTGATGAAAAGAAATGGGAGTTACTATTTTTAAATGATTACCAGTCTCCAGTGGAATTGGAAAGGGGCTTAGTAACAGAAAGGAGGCTTTTTGCCTGGGTGGAGTGCTTAGACCCTAGATCCTTTGTAACTCCTTACAGTCTTCTCACCCCTCTATAATTGCCCCTCCAGGGTCATAGCTATGTTTCTGTCAATTCACTTCTGACCAGTTAGCAATAGAGGTTTCTCATTGGGAGGTGGATGTGTTATACAGGGAATAATGAGATGAGAAGGTGGTATAATGGAAGTACAGGATTAGAAACAAGCAAGGAGACCAGGATTCTGTTCTTGGCTCAGTTGAAAACATCTTAGTTATCCTGTCTGAGCAAATCCTCCTGCTGGATCTTAGTTTCCTCATCTGTCAAAAGTCAATAATGATATCTATCTTAGCTATCTCACAGAGTAGTTGGTTGTTATGAGAATGGAAATGGATCATAGAAAAGAGATTTGAAAAGTGGTAATTGTCACACAATCATGTTAATTTTATTTTGATTTCCATGAGTTTGGGGAGCATGACCATCTTCTTGCCATCTTTCTGTGCTCTACCCTTTCCTGAAATCCTTTATTGATGAGTGTTTTCCCCTTTTAGCTATGCTCCAGATCTGCCACAATGCCTTCAGGCTATTCTACTCTACACAAGTATTCTTGCTTCCCACCTCTTATTCTGGAACCAGTAAACTAACTGACACTTCCATTCTTGAAAAGGAAGTATCAGCCAATGATATTTTTGTCCAAACCTCCCCTCTTCTGACCTTCTATATGAGTATCAAGCACATCATTAATTCTAGTTCCAAACCTTAGGGTCAGCCTTGATGCCTCACTTTTAGTCCTCCATCTACCCAAATCTGTTGCCAAGTCTTAGAATTTCATCTTCTATAAGTCCCCTTCTCTCCTTTGATACTGACACTACCCTTGTGAAGGCTCTTCTTACTTCATACCTGGACTATTACAAAAGCCTGCTGATTGATCCCACTGATTCAGACCTCTTTCCACTCTAGTCCATCTTCCACTCATTTGTCAAACTGATCTTCCTAATGTGCAGATCTTGTCTCTCTTACTCTATATGCTCTAATGGCTTCCTATTACCTCCAGGATCAAGTATAAAATCTATTTGGTTTTTTAAATCCTTCATAACTGGCCTCTTTTGAATATTCCCAGTCTTTTTACACTTTACTGGCCTTCACATACTCTATAATCCAGAGACACAACCTCCTTTAAAATGTTGAAAAGTCATTTCTCAGCTCCAGGCCTTTTCACTGACTATCCTTTGTGCGTAGAGCTCTCTCCCTCTTCATTGCCTCCTGGCTTCCCTGACTTTTTTCAAAGTCCCAGCTAAACAATCATGCCTCTACAAGAAGCCTTTGCCAATTTTCTTCCCACTTTTCCCCCAGAAGCCTTTTGTCTTAATGCCTTCCTTCTAATCTGATCTCTAATTTGTACTGTATATTTTATATGAATATAGATATTTACATGTTCTCAACTTCATTAGAATGTGAGTTTTTAAGGGTAGGGATCATGTTTTGCCTTTATTTTTATGCTTGATGTCCAGTACTCACCACATTTTTTTTGTTCAGTCATTTCAATTGATTCTGACTCTTTGTAACACCTTTTGGGATTTTCTTGGTAGAGATAATGAAGAAGTTTGTCATTTTCTTCTCCAGTTCATTTTTCAGATGAAGAAACTGAGGCAATAAGGGTTAAATGACTTGCTCAGGGCTCCACAATTAGTGTCTGAGGCTGGACTTGAACTCAGCTCTTCCTGATTTCAGGTGTAGGGCTCTAAGAACTGGGTCACCAAGTTGCCACCCAGTACATAGAAATCAGTTAATAAACAATTTTTCATTCATTTATGACCCCAGATAATTTCCCTTTTAAATTCACTGTAAGGGCAGTTAATTAGGAGAATTCTTGAATCAATTTCATTAACTTCCATGGAAGTAAGCATTTGGAATGTGCCTTTCCTTGCTGAGTATGAAATTGCCGATTGACTCCCTCTGATAAAATACTTAGCCAACAAAATCATGTTGCAAATGGAAACTCATCATCTGGGAGGTTCTAAATATTATTTAAAATTAGCCAATTCATCTTGGGGTATTCTCCATCTGTGGGAGATGATGAATGAATCTCCATCCATTCAGACCATGCCTTTTAACTAGGTGTCAATGAACATGACCATAATCCATAGCAAAATGTACTTTCCTAAATCCCAAAAGTTCACTGTCCTAAAGGAAATTGCCTTATTTAAAACCCATTACTGACTTTCATTTTACAATATTAATAATTGAGCCCATGGTAGAATGGAAAGAGGATGACACCTAGATTTAAAAGATCTGGATTTGAGTCACAGTGCCAATACTTTCTAGCTATGTGACTGTGGGTAAGCCACTTAACCCCTTTAATCTCAGCATCCTCATTTGTAAAATGAGGAGAGTAATACCTGTGTTCTCAGTCTCACAGGGTTGTTATTAGGGAAGCACAATGTAAACATTTAAAGTTTTATTCATAGAATCTCAGAATTGGAAGGGACCCCAGGGATTATCTAGTCTATATCAAATGAAAAAAGTATTTATTAAGTATCTATTACATTCCAGACACTGAACTAGATAGTATACTAGGAAACAAAAGAAGGATAAAACATGGTCTCTACTCTCAAAAAGTTCACCTTCTAATAAGAGATAGAATGTTCATCCAAGATATGTACAGATTATACTGACAATAACCTCAGAGAGAAGACAATAACACAAAGGGGGATTAGAAGAGGAGGTCCTTTATATAAGGCAGAGTTTGAGTCATTACTTGAATGGAGGCAGGGAAGCAGGAGGAAGAGATGAAGAGGGAGAGACACTCATGCACAAAGGATCACCAATGATAAGACCTGGAGTTAGGTGATAGTCAGATGTGAGGAAGAGAAAGATGAATTCATTGCTTTATAGAGTATGTGAAGGAGAGTAAAGTGTAAGAAGACTGGAAAGTTTGGGTGCCAGGTTTTGAAAGGTTTTAAAAGCTATACAGAATTTTTATTAAGTCCTAGAAGTAATAGTTGGCTGGAAGATGTACTGGAGTGGAGAGAGACTTGAGGTTGGAAGACTATCTCTTGGATTGTTGCAATATAGGTATGAGATGATGAGGACTACATAGGATGATGACTGTATTAGAAGAGAGGAGAGAATGTATATGAGATGTTTTGAAACTAACATTACTAGGGCTCGGCCTGGGAGGAGAGTGAGTGATGTCCTTGATAATAATAATCGGGATATTCAGATCAAGAAAGGACTTGGAGGACGATAATGAGCTCAATTTTGGACATGTTGAATTTATGTCATAAATGTCTATGAGATATCTAGTTTGATATGTTCAATAGAAAGAAATTGAGACCTGAGGTCAGAGGAGAAGTTAGAACTGGATTAATGGATGTGCTAATCATCTTCATATAGTTGACAACTGAATCCATTGGAGACTGCAGAGCTCACCAAACAAGATAGAGAGAAAGAAAAAAAGAGAGCCTAGAAAAGTTTTGAGGAAAATCAATTGTTATTAGGCACAATCTGAATGAAGATTTAATAAAATGGACTGAGAAGGAATCATCAGATAGGTAAAAGAATCAGGGAAAACCCAATGTCATGGAAACCTAGAAGAAGAGAGTTTCAAGGAGAAGAGGATGATCAATAATCTAAAAAGTTCCAGAGTGATCCAGAAGGATAACTATCAAGAAAATGCCATTAGGTTGGAAATTAAGAGATCCAAGATGTATTTGAAAAAAAAATCTCCCCTATCTCCACTACAAAGTCCATGATAAGTTGTTACCCAATTTCTTCATCAAGATCTTATTGAAGGAGAACCAATTATCCCCAGAAGAAACCCATTCCATATTTGCATACTTTTGTTAGGAAATGATTTTTATCAAGCCTAAATCTCACTTTGAAACACCCTCACTTCACTGTCTCCACTTAGGTGTACTTTCTGGAAACAGATCTAAAGATCTTCCCCTGTTCTTATATAGACTAAAAATTCTCAGTTCCTTAAACTGATTCTCATGTGGTGTCATTCCAGTCTCTATGGTATCTTGTGGTAATTCTCCTCTGGAGGCTCTCCAGAGAGCCTCAGAAATAAGTGCAATACTCTAGTTATCTTTTGATCAGTTTAGAGACTATTTGTCCCTTGAACTGAATCTATCACCACCAACACCATTACTATCACCACCATCACCATCACCATCACCATCACCATCACCATCACCATCACCATCACCATCACCATCACCATCACCATCACCATCACCATCACCATCACCATCACCATCATCATCGTTATCATCACCACCACCACCATCAATTGTCATTAAACTTATTTTGTGTGGGTTTTCTTTGGTTCAAACTTGTAATTTTATTGCTATAAGGGATTTCTATGGAAGAAACTCCATCTCCCAGTATTGATCAGTAAGTTTTTTGCAACTTTAAGTCTCAGAGAGGACTGAGAGGTTGAAGACATGTCCAAAGTAACAAAACCAGTCTTGAACCCAAGATTTCCTGAGTGCAGATCCATCCCTTTATTATCACACCATGATGTCTATCTTTATCATCACCATCAAAAATTGGATCAATTTATTTTTGGTTATGTCATTCTATTGACTCATAATTGAATTGCAGCCCACTAAAACCTGGATCTTTTCTTCTCTTATCTATCCATATCTCCCTCTGTGCTAGTATAGGTATTTCTTTGAACCCAGTGAAATTTCACATTTTTTCTATTAAATTTTTTCTCTTCCTAAATTTGTTTTAATGTTCTAATGTATTGGGATACTTTTGGACTGTAATTCTGTCACTCAGATGTTAGCTATTCCTCCTAGTTTCAGGTAATCTGCAGATGTGAAAAACCATACCATCATATTGTAATTCAAGTCTGGTAAAAATATTGAATAGCACAGGATGAAGGGGAAGATCTCTGAGATATTGTCTTAGACAACTACCTCTAAGTTAATATAAACCCATTAACAGCTAATTGTTGGTGCTTGCAATTCAACCATTTAATAATAATAAATACAAAATTGAAAAGATTTTTACTGATTATAAACAAGATCTTTACATTGCTATTGCTATTGCTACCCTAGTTCCAAGTTATACAATAATCCATTTCAGAGCAATTCAGGGCAATCATAAAAAAATTTAATTCCTAAGTACAAATTAATCATGAGCAGAAATTGATGGATTATTTAAATCTAAAGAGGGAAGATTATCTGAAGGTAAGGAAAATCTACATGACACAAACTCTTGGATGACAAAATCATACTTCTTGGATGACAAAAATCAAGGTTAATGTCTTCAACAATTTTGAAAAGGAGATGGGCAAACTTAAAATGGAATTTAAAGAAACACTTTTTGAGTCTGATAGTACAAATCCAACTAAGAGATCTATTGGACAATTTTTAAAAGCCAGTATTTGTTATGACCAGCATTAAAGAAGTCCATTTCCCTCATGCTTGACAGGGCACAAAAACATTTAAGGACCTGTACACAATACTAAATGCTTTATCTGTTACTACAGAGAAGATCATAGGAGGGAAATGGGAGGCATATAACAATATTCCTGACTGAAGCAGCTTCAGTTTTCCAGAGTTGAAGGATTATGTAAATAAACTTAAAAAGACCATAGATATCTTAACAGCATTTTCAGTAGAACACTTGAGCACTAGTTATGTCATCAAACATAGAGAATCCAGAAGACAAAAGTATGTCAAAATCTTTTGATATACTTAATTGACAATTGAAAATAAAAGTCAAAATGTTAAGGAAATACAAAAAAAAATCAAAGTAGTACAAAGATAAATATGAGCAATTCAATTTCAATCCAAAATTGCAATACAGACACTTGAAAAGTAAAGATATTAGGGGGGAAAGAGAATGCATCTCTGATTAAGGAGGATATGGAGAATTTCTTATTGTCTCTCTATACAAAAGAAGTTCAATACAACAAAGTACAAGCTAGTATACCATTAATATAATGAATATCAGAATAGTTACAAGGGAAATGACTAAAATTCTAGCTTCTCTTCAAAATTAGAAAACAGCTGGCCCAGATTATATCTATTATTATTGACTTGAATGTCTCATGGTAATATATGAATAACTAACAAAGCACTTTACCACCCTGATGCAAGCCTTATCTCATTTTTCTTTTTTTGTACTTCTTAAATATTTTACTTTTCACCCAAATATATGTAAAAATAATTTTATCTTTTGTTTTTTCCATAATTTTGAGTTCTAAATTCTCTCCTACCTTCCTTCCCCTCACCAATCATTGAGATGGCAAACAATTTGATAAGGTTACACATGTGCAGTCATGAAAAACATATTTCCATTTTAGTCATGTTATGAAAGAAAACACAGACAAAATAAAGTAAAATAACAATTTGATTTTAATTTGGATTCCATCAGTTTTTCCCTCTGGAGTAGATAGCATTTTTTTTTATCATAAATCCTTCAGAATTGTCTTGGATCTTTATATTACTGAGAATAGCTAAGTCATTCACAGTTGATCATTTTACAATATTTCTATTACTGTGCACAAATTCTCCTGATTCTACTCACTTTATTCAGTGTCAGTTCATGTAATTCTCTGCAGGTTTTTCTGAAAGTACCCTGCTCATCATTTCTCGATCCCATCTTTCTTAACAGAAGACATAATTAAAAGATAAGAACACCTGTGACTTCACCAAATATAGGCCAATTGTTTATGTACTTTACATAAGTATTCAGTTTGTATTGTTCCCCCCCCCCAAAAAAAAAACACCAAACCCAACTAACTAAAAAACACTTACAAAAATGAATTGACTGAAGGGCAAAAGGATTGCATTAGGGGGCAACTAGGTGGTGCAATGGATAGAGCACCAACCCTCAAGTCAGGAGTACCTGAGTTCAAAACCAGCCTCAGACACTTAATAATTACCTAGCTGTGTGGTCTTGGGCAAGCCACTTAACCCCATTGCCATGCAAAAAAAACCTAAAAAAAAAAACTAAAACAAAAAAGATTCCATTAGAATGTCCCAAGAATGTCTAAGGGATAGCATTACTGAATTGGTGATTTTTGAATAAACCACCAAAAAGTGAGATAATATTTCTACCAACTTTATTGATTAGTGTGAAGCCTATGAATTAGTTCTGCACTCATGGCTCAGTAATGTATTAAAAATTTCAAAATAGTTCCAAATTTAGTAAGAATCCTAGAGTAGTTGATAGCTATATAGAACAGTATTTTCTGAGTAAAACATTGTGCCAAAATCATGATATCAAAACAAATTTATATAAAACATGGCATTTCCCAGGGAGGTCATTAAAGCTTACTATTATTCTATTTAGTTTTAAATAAATTATTATAATTTGTGAAGAGAAATGAATATGACTTTCAAGTCAAAGCAGGAGTCATATCAAAGCATTATATTAATCATTTGATGTACACGAATGACATCAAATATATTGTTCCATTGCAAGCAGATTAAATAGCCAATGCATCTTGTAGAAACTTTTTTTCAATCATATCAAAATGTTATTTAGACTTGATAAGTGTAAAATGCTTAAAGGAAGTCAAGGAAGAATAGATAATAAAGACTTTGATCTTAAATCTGGATGTCAGATTTAACTGAAGGATGATACCTATATCTTAGTTATCTCTAGGCAAAAATGCATCAAGCATAAGGCCATCAAAGAGAAGGCTTAAAGTCCTTTACCTTATCTTGCTGAAAGTGAGGTCTCCACATTATTGTCACTCTCAGGAGTCATCTTGCCTTGGTCCCATTCTATGAAAGCCTCATTTTACCAGAACTTTGGATTCCCCTTGCTATCATAGGTGTGCCTTTTCCCCTTACCTTGCCAGGAAACAGTTCTTCACATCACTGTTACTTTCTGCAGTTTCCTCAACATGCCTTCTGCATATTCTATCACTCTCTGCTTTCTAGTATCATTTTATATGGTTTCTTCCTTCATTAGATTATAAGTTCATTGGGCTTAGGGACTATTTTCTAGATATTTATTTGTATCCCTAGTGATTAGCCCATAGTAAGCAATAAATGTTTAATAAATGCCCTACTATTTTTCCTCTGTCTCTCTCTGTCTCTGTCTCTGGCTCTCTGTCTCTCTCTCTGCCTCTGTCTCTATCTCTGTCTCTCCCCCTCCCCTCCCCTCCCCCCTTTCTCTCTTTGAGTATGTTAGGAGACTTATAGGCATCTTGAAGTCAAAGCTTAAAACAAATAAAATATTTAGTCTAACATTTGCAGAATACCAATCATAGCATGTACTTTTGGGAAATAATATGGACAGCAGTGAATCTAGCAGGTGTCCAAATAAAAATCATCTAGCATTAATGAAACAAAAGGCTCATCTCTGCTATTAGAGTCATTCAGCAGATGCCTTCAATGAGTCTATAGCAAATAAGTCCCAATACTCTTATTCAGTTATGAAAATCAGGTTTTTAAATCTACTTGTACATATCTATAGAAATTAAATGTAAAAGAAAAATGGCAGAATAGTGAGTCAAAAGCAATAATGATGGCTACCATTTCTACAGTGTTTTAAAATTTGAAAAATGCCTTTTCTATATTCCTCATTTGAACTTTACAAAAATCCTATCAAGAAGATAGTAATGTTATTCTCATTTTACTATTGAAGAAATTGAACCTGAAAGAGGTTAAGTGACTTGCTCAGTCATACATTTACTGGAAGTTTGGGTCAGAATTCAAATTCAGGTCTTCCTTACTTTACTCTATCACTTAGTTCAAATGGTTTCTATCTGCCAAATTATTTGTCCTGCCAAAAAAGATGAGGAAAAATAAGATGACAGTAATAATAACAATAACAATGACAATAATAACAATACCTAACTTTATATAACACTTGAAGATTTGCAAAGTACTTGGCATATACCATCTCCTTTGATCTAGTTAACAGCTTTCCATTTTTGTCAAATGCCTTACAAATATAGGTATGTAATGTTACTGTGGACCCCTGTTTTATCTGCCTATTAATTCTGTTACAAATGGAAATGAGGCTCATTTTACACACGCCATACTTGAAGAAGCTTTGCTGATTCTTAGTAATCAACATTTCCCTTTCTAAATGCTTATAAATTATTTCTTTAATAACATGCTCTGGTATTATTAAAAGTAATAATCCATTGGATCCTACACACATTTTATTTCTTCTTGTGATACAAGGACTTACTTGGCCCCTGACTTTCTGTAGTTCTAGTTCTAAGGAACATTGTTGCTGCCTCCTTCATTTCTTGTGAGTGGTTATAAAAAGAAACACAACCTAGAAAATGTCTGAGTTTATCTGCATGGAGCAGCCTGGAATAGTTTTTCTTCCTAAGCATTCCAGTGTAGAGTTCCAGAGAAGAGTGGACTCAGGGTGTGGCAAGAGAAACAAGCATATGGTCATGGCACCATGGAATGTCACAGCTGGAAGGGACCTCAGAGACATTCTAGTCCAACCTCCTCATTTTACAGAGCAGGAAACTGAGGCACAGAGAAGGGGAATGATTTGCGTAATGTCCTGCCATGAATTGGTTGAAAAGCAAGTCCTCTAACTCCTAGTCCAGTGATTTTTCTACTTAGTGGGTAAAAGCACAGTTGTTATCTCCTACATGCCCTCCATCCTATTCCCCTTAATCTTTTCCATTGCTTAGTTCTACAGACTTATTTCCACATTAGAAAGAAAGAAGCAGCTCTTGATAGCTTATGGTGAGAGAAATACTGAAACAGCAGGAGAAAAGGAAAACCACTCCATCCGTTGAGCATAGGAAGGGGAGGGAAAGAGCACTGGAGTCACAGAAACTAAGTTCAGATCCCAGTTTACCTACTTACTATCTCTGTGTCCCTCACTAAATCATTTTCCCTCTCTAGGCTTCAGTTTCCCTATATGTAAAATGATGCCCTCAACTTAAGGTATTTTAAGATCTTATGAAATCTATGAATTATCCTTTCCATGGATATAGTCTTGTGAGGTCTCACTGGACTGCTTAAAAGTGGATTATAAGACTGGCATGGCTATGTGATATAAAACACACATACATACACATATACACACACACACTCTGTACACCCACTTCACTGTGTTTCTCACAATAAACAAACTGAAACACTCCTGTGTTGTAATAGGGGGATTTCTTCAGCATATTTACTGTTTACACAGCATCTGGGAGATAACAACTTTTATGGGAGGGATTTTAATTAGCGCTGTGTATAAAAGCAGCAGAGTTAATATGGGTGAAATTTGCCGGTGCACTGGCTTCCATAAAAGGCATCTGGTAGAGAGTCATGGTCATTTCTATCACCCTGTTGTTGGCATCAATATATAGACACTGTAGTCACTGTGCAGTAATTGTACAAAGAGGTTGTAAAGTACAGTTATTGTGCCTAATAGTGATGGCAATCATTGTCATTAGACAATATGTTATTTATATCCTAATAGGGATCCCAAAGCACCTTCAGATGGTTGGAGCAGTATCCCTATTTTTTTGATGTAAAGACAAGTAACTTTGTAAAAGTTGAATGATTCCTCTTGGAGGGAACAAATTCAAAACACCTCAGAATTTGCTACTATTAATTTCAAGTAATTGGCAGTTGTGTTAATAGTTAAGTACTATGTAAATATTCTCTCTCTCTCTCTCTCTCTCTCTCTCTCTCTCTCTCTCTCTCTCTCTCTCTCTCCCGTCTCTCTGTTTCTGTCTGTGTCTTTGTCTCCCTGTCTATCTTTGAATCTCTGTATGTCTATCTCTTTTGAGAGTTAGAAAAGATTTTCTCCAAAGAACCAGATTAAACTAGTAATGTATGAAGTGAGAAGATAATAGGATCATAAGTTTAGACCTGGAAGGGACCATAGACATCACTGGGTCATTTAATAGCTGAGGAAATTGAGTCATATAAAGGTTAAGTAATCTGTTTAGAGTCTCAAACTAATTTGATGCAAGATTTCTACATGGGTCTTCCTACTTCTAAATCCAACAGATCTTTATCATCATGAATCTTTTCCCACACATGGGAAACCTTAAGGCCTCTCATGAAGCATTGATAGAAGACAGGAACATGGAGACAAGGGAAGTAAGGGAAGAACTGAACCAGGCAGAATATCTGAACCTTAGACATGATGTCTTTAGACCAGCTCAGGAGGATGAAATAATGTCTGCCATGGTCCACTTCATCTTTTCTCAACCTTTCTCTCTCTCATATCTAGCTACTTTGTACAACTAGGTTCCAATAAGTACAAATAATGAATTCTACAAAGTGATTGCATTATTGGAATTCATAATGTACATTTCTATTGGGCTGCAACCAATAGTTTGCAACCAACTTTGACTAGTGTGAATTTGAATACACAGACAGACAGAGTACAGCAAAAGTAGAAAATCCAGGACAGAACATTCAGAGTTCAGGGACATGATATGAATGTTGATCCAGCAGAGGAGACTGAGAAGGGGCGGTGGTAAGACTAATAGGAAGTAGGGTAGGAGAAATCAGTCATAAAATCCCAGAAAGGAGAGAATGTCTAGGAGGGGAAACTGGTTAATGGTGTCAAATGAAGCAGAGAGGTTGAGGAGGATAAAGAGTAAGAAAAAATGTCTAATTTGGCAATTAAGAGTTCACTGTTAACTTCAAAGAGAGTAGCCTCAATTGAATGATGAGGTCAGAAGATAGACCACAAAGGGTTTGGGATTAGGAAGCAGCTAACTTGACAGGTTTTTCTAGGTGTTTGAATAAGAAAGGGAAGAGTGAATGAGGATGATAACTTGATAGAATTGTAGTATCTAGTGCAGATCTTCAGTTTTTGGGTCCAACTCTCTCATCTTGTAGATGTGGAAACTGGGGCACCTGGAGGGTCACACAACTAATAAAAGTCAGAGATGGGATATGAATCTACATCTTTCTGATTCCAAGTTCAACACTATAATCTACCAGAAGAAAAATGATTTGAACATAGATTTTTTTCATGCAAAATCCAGTGTTTTTTCCTGCTACCACAAGCTACTACCCTCAGATATCTGTCTGTCTATAATTTATCTACCTCATATCTTATATTTGTTATAGAATTCTAAATTTCATAACAACCTCATGAGACAGAAAGAAGGGGGTAGATGGTACCCTTTTTATAAAAGGAGGAAACTGAGATCTTGGGAGGTGAAATGACTTATCTAAAGGTCTTAGAAAGAATTAGTGCAGAGTCTAGTTCAGAACCCAGTATTCCTGACTCCCAGTATAATTTTTTCCACTGAATCAGCCTACTTGTTCCCAGATACATTTTCCCCTTTCTTCCTTTGTCACCACAAGCTACAGTTTTCATATTAATAGCTGGATGGGGCACGTCGTCAGCTGTACATCCCTCTTCAAAGGATGACTCAAGACACCAAAATAGATGTGTCGGCCTCCTTGATGCTGCACTCCCAGTAGTGCATGTGTACACTTGAGTGCACACAATGGTGGGGAATTACATTACCATATGGCCTGTTGAAGGCCTGTCATGGTCACTCCTTTGCTATCCCCAGAAAAATAATAATCGTCTGCTGGGGTATCTGCATTGCATTCTACATGACTTGGTCAAAAGGTTGCAAATGAGTCTTCTCCTTGGTGGAGTACACTTAGTGATCTGATCTGGTTTTGTTAGGTATGAGGGCAACACTATTAGGAAATTAGGAATAACTATTGTGACCATGTTTTCTGAAACTAATGTCAGGGCCTTTTTATACCATACTATAGAGGCTGTACTGAGAGTATGAAAGCCTTGGTAAGAGAACACTATTTTTTTTGTTTGTTTTGTTTTTTGCAAGGCAATGGGGTTAAGTAACTTGCCCAAAATCACACAGCTGGGTAATTAAGTGTCTGAGGCCGTATTTGAACTCAGGTCCTCCTGTCCAGAACTGGTGCTATATCCACCACACCATCTAACTGCCCCATACTTTTTCTTTCTTAAGGCAGCTAGCTGGGTTGTGCCATGGATAGAGTATGGGGCTCAAAGTTAAGAAGACACATCTTGAGTTCAAATCTAGCCTCAGACACTTACTATTGGTGTGACCCTGGGCAAGATACTTAATCCTATTTGCCTCAATTTTCTCATCTGTAAAATAAATTGAAAAGGAAATGGAAAAATGTCATATTTTTGTAATGTCTTTGCCAAGAAAACTCCAAATGGGGGGGCTGCATAAATTAAAGCAGGACTTAACAGAGATCATAACTAAAATGACTCAGTGACCAAAACACCAAAAACGATTTTTTGAGACTAGAACTATAGTAGAAAACCAAGAATATATCTGGAGGATAGAAATAATTAGCCATGTGAAACCCTGGCAGAAAAGAATCTAGTGATCATAATGAACCACAAAGTTGATGATTTATAGAATATTATTATTTTTTAAAAAAAGATGTTTGGAATGTATGAGATAGCACCTACACAAATAAATTAGCATTTATTAGCTAGCTATTGCAAACCAGGAAATAGAAGATGAACATTCCATCATGGAACTTCAAATCATTTAGTCATTTATCTGACATTTATTGAACATATGCAAAAGCTCATTGTGATTGGTGCTTTGACAGATATAAAGATGAATAACACTTGATTCCTGCCCTTTTGGATCTTATTGATTAGAAGGTCCAGGCTGCACTCCTGACTCTCTGAAATTTTTTTAACCATGCCACAGAAATTTTTTTAACCTGGAAATTCAATCCACCTCGAATTATATCTCACTTTAGTAGTACTCTCTTTCCCCTCTGATTGCCTAGTTCTTCCTGGGATCTCACCTTTTAAGGCAAAATAGGCAGGCCTATCATGTCTTCATTCTTTCTCAGATTGTATTCTCAGTTCTCCTCAGGACTTTGTCTACCATACTTCTGACCCTACTGCCTACATGGCTTCCTCTTCTCCCTCTTTTCTGCTCCTTTTTATGAAGTCTTTCCCCATCTTCCCCCTTCCCCCTCCAATTAGAGTGTAAGTTCCTTGAGGGCCAGGACTTTCTGCTAATCTTTATATTCCCACTGTTTAGAATAGTGTCTCATACCCACTAACACTTATTAAATGCTTGGTGCTGACCCAGCAATACCATTTCTAGGACTATATCCCAAATACATCAAAAAATAGAAAATGACCTAATTGAACAAAAATATTCACAACTGTTCTTATGGTGGTTAACAAATGGAAATGAAGAGGATGCCCTTCAATTGAGGAATGGTCAAACAAACTGGTATATGAGTGTAATGGAATATTTTTGAGAAATAAGAATTGAAAAGTAGGAAGATTTCAGAAAACCCTGGAAAAATCTGCATTAAACTGATGCAGACAGAACCAGGAGAACATTGTACCAGTAACAGTAATATTGTAAGAAGAACCGTGAATGATTTAGCTATTTTCAGCAATACGGTGATCCAAGACAATCCCAAAGGACTAACAATGAAGCATTTTTCCATTTCTCGAAAAGGCATTGATATTGCCTGAATACAGATTGAAGCAAGCTTTTTTAAATCTTTTCTTTCCTTCCTTCCTTCCTTCCTTCCTTCCTTCCTTCCTTCCTTCCTTCCTTCCTTCCTTCCTTCCTTCCTTCCTTCCTTCTTCCTTTCTCCCTTCTCCCTCCTTTCTTCCTTTCTTTTTCTTTCTTCCCTCCTTTCTCCTTCCCTCTTTTTCTTCCTTTCTTTCTCTTTCTTCTTTCCTCTTTCTAATTCTTTATTTCTCTGTTTCTTTTTTCTTTCTTTGTTTCTTGAGTCTTTTTGTATAAGGTGACTATAGAAATGTTTTACATTTTTACATGACTGCATAGGAACAAACCGTATCAGGTTGCTTACCATCTCAAGAAAGGGAAAAGAGAGGGAAGGAAGAAGGGTAGAATTTGGAATCAAGACTTTTTTTTTTAGTTTTTTTTTTTGGCAAGGCAAATGGGGTTAAGTGGCTTGCCCAAGGCCACACAGCTAGGTAATTATTAAGTGTCTGAGACTGGATTTGAACCCAGGTACTCCTGACTCCAAGGCCGGTGCTTTATCCACTACGCCACCTAGCCACCCCAAGACTTTTTTTAAAATGTGAAAAAGTTGTTTTAACATGTGGCTGGGGAAAAATAAGATATTATATTAAAAATTCTTGTAACTTGTTGAGTTGTTGAGATAAAGCAAATGCAGTCAGAGGTCCTAAACATGAAGGATTCTTTTACAGTATATAGAGCTTTGAGAATACTTAAATCATTAACAGTTGATCAACATACAATGTTGTTATCACGTACAATGTTCTCTTGGTTCTGCTTACTTCACTTTGTATCAGTTTATGTAAGTCTTTGCAGATTTTTCTGAAATAATCCTGCTTATCATTTTTTATGGCACAATAATATTCCATAACAATCCATTTTCCAGAGTTTGCTAAGCCACTCCCCAATTGATGAGTATTCCTTCAATTTCCAATTCTTAGCTATTGCAAAAAATTACTCTAAATATTTTCACACACATGTTCAAGTTTAATTGGCATTAACAACATTTTTTTCTCCATTATTTTCTGAAGTCTAGACAAAAAGAAAACAATAAACCAAACTCCAATTTGTAGGGTTTGTTGATTTCCAAGGTGAAAATGCTCATACAGAGAATTTAGCAGTGTAGTCCCTTGAGCTAATTCAAGCTGGCTCCATTACACTCCCAATTAGAATCCTCCAATAAATTCCTGTGTGACTCTAGGCAAGTTATCTAACCTCTCTGGGAGCCTCGGTTATTATCTCTTTAGTATGATGGGTTTAATCATGTCTACTATAACAACTTTGATGGTGTTATTAAGGTGAGGAAGAAGAGATAAGGGAGGGCAAAGGGTAAATGTGTTATTGTATAGGACTTAAAATAATAAACCCTTCCCTTCATACAAAGAGGAAAGCTGGGGTGAAATGGACAGAAGAATTGATTTAGAATCATATTATTTCAAATGGAATCCTGGTTCTGTGTTTAACTCCTTCTGTGATCTCAGCTCAGGCATGTCTTCTTCTTGGGTCTCAGTTTCTAAATGTTTTTGTAGGAGTGGGTTGGAAAATCACTTCCACTTCAAAAATCTGGATCCTATAAAGTGCCTTTATCTTTTTCAGTCTTCCTTCCTCCCAGAAAATACCCCATGTTTTATGTGAAGATAAGATGTCTTGATTACTCTGCCCATATTATTCTGTATTTACCTCACATCCATTTTGTGTATAGTCATTTTGTGAAGGATGACCTTATTCTTCACACTAGCCAAGTAGTCATCATGGCTAGTGAACTTTGAAAGAGTCTAGACTAGGTCACACATAAAGAGGGATACAGTTGTTGATCAGAAAGATGAAGTATCTATCCATGAAGACAGTATCTTGTGGGATGGAGAAAACATTTTCTTATCTCTTCTATTGGTATTCAGTTGTACAGTGAATAGAATACTAAGCTTGGAGTCAGGAAAACCTAGCTGTGTGACCCTGGGCAAGTCACTTATCCCTTGACTGCCTAAGCTTCCTCTACTGTAAAATGAGAATAATAATAATAATAATAATAATAATAATAATAATAATAATAATAATAACACCTTCCTAATAGAACTATCATGAGGATTTTAAATGAGATATTTGTAAAGTGCTTAATAAAGTGTCCAACACATAATAGGAACTTAATAAATGTTTGTTCCCTCTTCCCACTACTGGAATGGGAGCTCAGAACTCAGTATTTCCCAGGGCAGAAAATTTTGATGCATTAGAACCACCCATTCCCATTTTGTAGCCCATCTGACCTAATTTATAGTTCCTCATTTTAGGAAATGTTTGGATTTGGGTGGGGGAGTGGGTGGCATACATTATGGTTTGGAGCATTTAAAGATAAAATCCCCCTTGTTTTGAGTCATCCTTGTTCTCTCCTGGTGCATAAATTAAAGCAGGACTTAACAGAGAACATAAAAAGGGTCTCAGTAAATTGGAAAACCCAGAAAATATTCCTTATTTGTTTTTTCTTAGATCTTTATATTCCTGCTGCATATATTTGTGGAGAGGGTTGTGAATTTTTATACCTGACCTTTGTAGACATTAAACCATCCTATTATCATATACCTGTCAAAAGAAGGATGAGAATCATAGTAATATTCTTTACCTTTTATGCTTAAAAAAAGAGAGAAAGAGAGAGAGAGGAAAAATTATTAACGTTTTTCCAACCTGAAGATAAAACCCAACCCCAGCCAAAGCTTCATTCTCTCCCCAGTGTTTGGGTTACCATATTCTCTCAAGTTCCAATATTAGGAGCTCCCTTCTGGATTCTTACTCCCACATTCAGCAACTCGGGTGCAGAGGGAGAACACAGCGTGGGGGGAGGCAGGAGGTGCCTTCTGGTAGAGGGGTTTTCTGGTTGTGGGTTGGATGGAATCTGGAATGCTTCAGAAGGGGGCGCATGAAAAGACATCACTAGGTGATGCTCTGGGTTCCACACACTGAAGATAACGGAAGCCCCTGCCTCTCTCTCAATTATTCTTCCCACACACTCCTCTTTCAGGTTGCAAAGTCATGTCTGGGAATGAGGCTGCATAGACTCATCAAATAATAGAGCTGGAAGGGACTTTGAAGATCATCTAGTCAAAACCCCTCATTTACATATGTATATATCTGAGATACATATCTGATGTATATATATATATATATATATATATATATATATATATATATATATATATGTACATATAAACTCAGGTTCTCCTGATCTCAGAATTGGTGCTCTATCCATTATGCTTATTTTACAGAGGGAGAAACAACTGAGGTCCAGAAAAGTGAAATGACCTGCCTCAGGTTACATGTTGTTGTTCACTCACATCTGACTCTTTGTGATTGGTCCATGGGGTTTTCCTGCCAAAGATACTGGAGTAATTTGACATTTCCTTCTCCAGAGTGACCCCAGTTTACAGATGAGGAATTGAGGCAAAAAAGGTTAAATGACTTGTCCAGAGTGACACTAGCAACTAAGTGTCTGAGGACAGGTTTGACCTCAGATCTTCCTGATTCCAGACCTAGAGCTCTATCCACTGAACCACCTAGCTGCCCACCTAAGGTCACATAGTGAATGTTATTCCTGCAGCCTCTGGCTTGAGCTGAGTTTAGCTTTCAGTGGGTGATTTGGAGATTATTGTGGAAAAATTTACTACAACCCTTAAGCAGTGGAGTATTCTGTTCTTCCGTACCATCTATACCCAATCACTCAGGCTTTTGCTTTCTGTTTTTTAGGTACTTTTAATAATCTGATTTTTGTTCAAAGCCATTAGTTTTTTCCAAGGTTATTTCACATATATTTTCTTGCATTTGATCCAAGAGCATCACAGTGAAAATATCTTCACAGATGAGGATAGAGATGCTACTCAGCAAATTGGGGGCAGAGCCTGGTTCAGATTACTCTGCCTAGATTAACCTGTATTAGCCTTCTCTCTATTTTGCATTTATTTTTCCACATATATGTTGTTTTAACTCAATGGGATGTGAGCTTCTTGTGGGTGGAGACTGTTTCATTTTGGTCTTTGAACTTCCAAATCCTAACCTAGATCCTGGATGATAGTATGCTACAATTTCTCAGGGGAGAAAATTCTGGTGCATCATAACTGTCCCATCTCATTTTGCCTCACATTGACCTAAATTATAGTTCTTCATTTTAGGAAATATAAGGACTTGGATAAGGGAAATGGGTGACATACATTAAAATTTGGTATTAGGATCATTTGTCCTAGAGTCAAAAGCTATTAGTTCAAATCTTACCTCTGGAATGACCTGTGTCACCTTAAGCAAGTCTTTTGACTTCCTTGAGACTTGATTTCATCATCTGGAAAATGAAGGGATTGGCTTAGGTGACCTCTAAGGTCTCTTCTAGCTTTAGGTCTAAGATCCCATAAACTTTGATCTTATGAACTTATTTATTAAGCACTTTAGTGCTAACTAAATTAAATCAAAGTAAGAAATCTTTCATTGGAGCTAGCAGTGTTAGGTGCAGGGAGTCAGCAGGAGCCTTGGAATGAATAACCATCCATGTCTGTGCATGGATCTTTCTGCTTTCTCTAAGGCACCATTCCTGGGATAGCACCTCTGATGCTTCTGAGTTCTTTGGGAGATGTACTTTCTAAGATATCTGGTCTTATTCAGTGGAGGCCTGGTCCTGAGAGGGTTCCCTTTAATGAGAATAAAGAGACCTGGTCTAGTTCGGTGATTAAATATCCTGTGAACTATTTGAAATATCTCTTTTTCCCCCCTCAAGGCAACGGGGTTAAGTGACTTGCCAAAGGCCACACAACCAGGTAATTATTAAATGTCTGAGGCCTCATTTGAACTTAGGTCCTAGACTCCAGGGCTGGTGCTCTATCCACTGCACCACCTAGCTGCCCACTGTGAACTATTTGAAAAACCTTATGACTTCCAACCCTATTGCTTGAATGCTGTTCTAAGCAGGGAACAAAATCCTTCTTTCCTCTTCATTCTTTTTTAATTCCCTTTTCTCCATTTTGTGCCATCATAGGCTCATATCTCTAGAGTTGTAAGAGATTTTAGAAGTCTTGTCCAATCCTTTTTTTGTTACAAATAAGGAAACAGAGGCACAGAAACGCTAATAGACTTGACTGAGGTCACATAGCTAATAATAAGTGATTGAGTTGGGATTTGAATGTAGGTCCTGTGACTTTGTGTTCAGTGTCATTTTCATTGTACTATGAAATTTCTTCTTTTTCTCGTCTTCTTTCTCTTAGGCCAGAGATTCCTAAAGAGGAAAATTTAGTTTAACATTTTGTTCTGCAATTCTGAAATACATTTAGCATGTGATACTATTTATTATAGTTACCTGGGTTGGTGAGACTGAAAATACCACAAGATCAGGGGACTGTCTTATGTAGATAGAAGGTCCATGTCTCATCCTCTCACACAACTAGCATCAGAGTTCCCTGTTTATTTTTGAGTTAAAAAAAACACCATAAAATGTCTACTACCAATTACCTATGCTAATGTAGGGAGGGGAGGGAAGAGGAAAAGCAATAAGTATTTAAATAGCAGTTATTATGTATCAGTTATTGTGCTAAGCATTTTACATATATTTTATCTGGTCCTCACAACAACCCCATGAGGTAAATATTGTTAGGTAAGCAGGGGTTAAATTACTTGCTCAGAAGTGATGCAGCTAGTAAATTCTGAGTCACATTTGAATTCAGGTCTTCCTGACTCCATTCACTGTACCATCAACTATCTCAATGTAGAGGAAAACAAGGGTGGGTAATAAAGAGCAGAGGCTGAAATGTCAGTAGAAGTGCAAGCACATAACCCTGGCCAATGCTAGTGGCATCTGGACTCGGCTCTGAAGTCCGTAGCCTGAAGACTGGTTGGCCAGGAGAACTCTTGATCACCATGAGCAATCCACCAAACAACCTTAGACGCTCTGTCTCTTTTTTCTCTCTCTGTCTCTTTTTCTCTCCTCCTCTTCCATTCCCCCCCCCATTTCCCCTCTCTCTCCGTCTCTTCTCTGTCCCTCTGACTCTCTTTCTGTGTGTCTCTCTCTCTGCCCCATCTCTCTTTTTTTACTCTCTATCTCTCCTCTTTCTCTTTCCCCTTCTCCCTCTCTTCTTGTTTGTTCATTTCATTATTTGTTTATTCATCTGCTTCTATCTGTCTTTCTATCTATTCATGAATAATTATGAGTTGATTGTCTTGATTACCTAGAACTCTCGCTAGTCTTGATATGACTTTGTGTTTCCCTCTTATGGTGAGGAGGTGGGGGATATTAGAAGGTAGGTGGGGTGGAACCACTTAGTCCCTTAAGTTTCCCTTCTAGCTCTAGAACTCCAAGGATTTTAATATATGAATGCATGCATATATATTTATATACACACACACACATATATGCATACATGTGAGACTAATGCACTATGTGTAGATCTATCTATTTATGTATGTATGAATATGTGATGATTCTTGCCTCAAGGTATACGTCTTCCTAAAAGTGATTATTGGTTTAAGACAAGACTTTGGTTCTGAAAATGTGCTAGCGAAATCTTGTTTCACTTTCTGTGATGGCAACTATTTAACAAC